>NC_089721.1:74055046-74057853 GCF_031753505.1 Anomalospiza imberbis
GGTTAGGGTTAGGGTTAGGGTTAGGGTTAGGGTTAGGGTTAGGGTTAGGGTTAGGGTTAGGGTTAGGGTTAGGGTTAGGGTTAGGGTTAGGGTTAGGGTTAGGGTTAGGGTTAGGGTTAGGGTTAGGGTTAGGGTTAGGGTTAGGGTTAGGGTTAGGGTTAGGGTTAGGGTTAGGGTTAGGGTTAGGGTTAGGGTTAGGTTAGGGTTAGGGTTAGGGTTAGGGTTAGGGTTAGGGGTTAGGGTTGGGTTAGGGTTAGGGTTAGGGTTAGGGTTAGGGTTAGGGTTAGGGTTAGGGTTAGGGTTAGGGTTAGGGTTAGGGTTAGGGTTAGGGTTAGGGTTAGGGTTAGGGTTAGGGTTAGGGTTAGGGTTAGGGTTAGGGTTAGGGTTAGGGTTAGGGTTAGGGTTAGGGTTAGGGTTAGGTTAGGGTTAGGGTTAGGGTTAGGGTTAGGGTTAGGGTTAGGGTTAGGGTTAGGGTTAGGGTTAGGGTTAGGGTTAGGGTTAGGGTTAGGGTTAGGGTTAGGGTTAGGGTTAGGGTTAGGGTTAGGGTTAGGGTTAGGGTTAGGGTTAGGGTTAGGGTTAGGGTTAGGGTTAGGGTTAGGGTTAGGGTTAGGGTTAGGGTTAGGGTTAGGGTTAGGGTTAGGGTTAGGGTTAGGGTTAGGGTTAGGTTAGGGTTAGGGTTAGGGTTAGGGTTAGGGTTAGGGTTAGGGTTAGGGTTAGGGTTAGGGTTAGGGTTAGGGTTAGGGTTAGGGTTAGGGTTAGGGTTAGGGTTAGGGTTAGGGTTAGGGTTAGGGTTAGGGTTAGGGTTAGGGTTAGGGTTAGGGTTAGGGTTAGGGTTAGGGTTAGGGTTAGGGTTAGGGTTAGGGTTAGGGTTAGGGTTAGGGTTAGGGTTAGGGTTAGGGTTAGGTTAGGGTTAGGGTTAGGGTTAGGGTTAGGGTTAGGGTTAGGGTTAGGGTTAGGGTTAGGGTTAGGGTTAGGGTTAGGGTTAGGGTTAGGGTTGGTTAGGGTTAGGGTTAGGGTTAGGGTTAGGGTTAGGGTTAGGGTTAGGGTTAGGGTTAGGGTTAGGGTTAGGGTTAGGGTTAGGGTTAGGGTTAGGGTTAGGGTTAGGGTTAGGGTTAGGGTTAGGGTTAGGGTTAGGGTTAGGGTTAGGGTTAGGGTTAGGGTTAGGGTTAGGGTTAGGGTTAGGGTTAGGGTTAGGGTTAGGGTTAGGGTTAGGGTTAGGGTTAGGGTTAGGGTTAGGGTTAGGGTTAGGGTTAGGGTTAGGGTTAGGGTTAGGGTTAGGGTTAGGGTTAGGGTTAGGGTTAGGGTTAGGGTTAGGGTTAGGGTTAGGGTTAGGGTTAGGGGTTAGGGTTAGGGTTAGGGTTAGGGTTAGGGTTAGGGTTAGGGTTAGGGTTAGGGTTAGGGTTAGGGTTAGGGTTAGGGTTAGGGTTAGGGTTAGGGTTAGGGTTAGGGTTAGGGTTAGGGTTAGGGTTAGGGTTAGGGTTAGGGTTAGGGTTAGGGTTAGGGTTAGGGTTAGGGTTAGGGTTAGGGTTAGGGTTAGGGTTAGGGTTAGGGTTAGGGTTAGGGTTAGGGTTAGGGTTAGGGTTAGGGTTAGGGTTAGGGTTAGGGTTAGGGTTAGGGTTAGGGTTAGGGTTAGGGTTAGGGTTAGGGTTAGGGTTAGGGTTAGGGTTAGGGTTAGGGTTAGGGTTAGGGTTAGGGTTAGGGTTAGGGTTAGGGTTAGGGTTAGGGTTAGGGTTAGGGTTAGGGTTAGGGTTAGGGTTAGGGTTAGGGTTAGGGTTAGGGTTAGGGTTAGGGTTAGGGTTAGGGTTAGGGTTAGGGTTAGGGGTTAGGGTTAGGGTTAGGGTTAGGGTTAGGGTTAGGGTTAGGGTTAGGGTTAGGGTTAGGGTTAGGGTTAGGGTTAGGGTTAGGGTTAGGGTTAGGGTTAGGGTTAGGGTTAGGGTTAGGGTTAGGGTTAGGGTTAGGGTTAGGGTTAGGGTTAGGGTTAGGGTTAGGGTTAGGTGGGTTAGGGTTAGGGTTAGGGTTAGGGTTAGGGTTAGGGTTAGGTTAGGGTTAGGGTTAGGGTTAGGGTTAGGGTTAGGGTTAGGGTTAGGGTTAGGGTTAGGGTTAGGGTTAGGGTTAGGGTTAGGGTTAGGGTTAGGGTTAGGGTTAGGGTTAGGGTTAGGGTTAGGGTTAGGGTTAGGGTTAGGGTTAGGGTTAGGGTTAGGGTTAGGGTTAGGGTTAGGGTTAGGGTTAGGGTTAGGGTTAGGGTTAGGGTTAGGGTTAGGGTTAGGGTTAGGGTTAGGGTTAGGGTTAGGGTTAGGGTTAGGGTTAGGGTTAGGGTTAGGGTTAGGGTTAGGGTTAGGGTTAGGGTTAGGGTTAGGGTTAGGGTTAGGGTTAGGGTTAGGGTTAGGGTTAGGGTTAGGGTTAGGGTTAGGGTTAGGGTTAGGGTTAGGGTTAGGGTTAGGGTTAGGGTTAGGGTTAGGTTAGGGTTAGGGTTAGGGTTAGGGTTAGGGTTAGGGTTAGGTTAGGGTTAGGGTTAGGGTTAGGGTTAGGGTTAGGGTTAGGGTTAGGGTTAGGGTTAGGGTTAGGGTTAGGGTTAGGGTTGGTTAGGGTTAGGGTTAGGGTTAGGGTTAGGGTTAGGGTTAGGGTTAGGGTTAGGGTTAGGGTTAGGGTTAGGGTTAGGGTTAGGGTTAGGGTTAGGGTTAGGGTTAGGGTTAGGGTTAGGGTTAGGTTAGGGTTAGGGTTAGGGTTAGGGTTAGGGTTAGGGTTAGGGTTAGGGTTAGGGTTAGGGTTAGGGTTAGGGTTAGGGTTAGGGTTAGGGTTAGGGTTAG
>NW_027099352.1:0-35004 GCF_031753505.1 Anomalospiza imberbis
GGATCAAGGCTCCTGAAGACAAACACCGGCCCTTTTCCCTTTGAACGAAAATTTGCTAGACCAGGTTCCTGATGTCAGTTAGTAGAGTCCTCTTGAGACTGTCAGGGCAGCACATGTAAGAGGTAGGGGCAGGTTGGGTCTGGGACATATCTTTAATCGTTTGGAGATTTTGGAGGCGGCCGGCCACTCCGGGTCACAGGCTCCTGAAGACAAACACCGGCCCTTTTCCCTGTGAAGGAAAAGTTGCCAGCCCAGGTTCCTCTTGTCAGTTTATAGGGTTCCTTGGGGACTGTCAGGGCAGCACAAGTTTCTGGTGGGGCAGATTAAGTCTGGGACATATCATTAATCGTTTGGATTTTTTGGAGGCATCCGTCTACTCAGGGACAAAGGCCCCTTGGAGACAAACACCGGCCGTATTCCCTGTTAAGGAAAAGTTGCCAGCCCTTGTTGCTGATGTCAGTTTGTAGGGTTCCCTTGGGACTGTCAGGGAAGCACAGGTTTGAGGTGGGGGCAGGTTGGGTCTGGGAAATATCTTTAATCGTTTGGATTTTTGGAGGCAGCCGGCCACTCAAGGCCAAAGGCCCCTTGGAGACAAACACTGGCCATTTTTTCTTGGAAAGATATAAGGTCAGACCTGGTTCCTGCTGTCCGTTTGTAGGGTTCCCTTGGGACTGTCAGGGAAGCACAGGTTTTGAGGTGGGGGCAGGTTGGGTCTGGGACATATCCTTAATCATTTGGATTTTCGGAGGCGGCCGGCCACTCCAGGCCACAGGCCCAGAGAGAAAAACACCGGCCCTTTTCCCTGTGAAGGAAAAGTTGCCAGCCCAGGTTCCTCATGTCAGTTTATAGCGTTCTCTTGGGACTGTCAGGGCAGCACAAGTTTCTGGTGGGGCAGATTAAGTCTGGGACATATCATTAATTGTTTGGATTTTTTGGAGGCATCCGTCTACTCAGGGACAAAGGCCCCTTGGAGACAAACACCGGCCGTATTCCCTGTTAAGGAAAAGTTGCCAGCCCTTGTTGCTGATGTCAGTTTGTAGGGTTCCCTTGGGACTGTCAGGGAAGCACAGGTTTGAGGTGGGGGCAGGTTGGGTCTGGGAAATATCTTTAATCGTTTGGATTTTTGGAGGCGTCCGGCCACTCAAGGCCAAAGGCCCCTTCAGACAAACACTGGCCATTTTTTCTTGGAAAGATATAAGGTCAGACCTGGTTCCTGCTGTCAGTTTGTAGGGATCCCTTGGGACTGTCAGGGCAGCACAAATTTGATGTGGGGGCAGGTTGGGTCTGGGACATATCCTTAATCATTTGGATTTTCGGAGGCGGCCAGCCACTCCAGGCCACAGGACCCGAGAGACAAACACCGGCCCTTTTGCCTTTGAAGGAAAAGTTGCCAGCCCAGGTTCCTCATGTCAGTTTATAGCGTTCTCTTGGGACTGTCAGGGCAGCACAAGTTTGTGGTGGAGGCAGGTTAGGTCTGGGACATATCTTTAATCGTTTGGTTTTTTGGAGGCGGCCGGCCACTCAAGGCCAAAGGCCCTTGGAGACAAACACCGGCCGTATTCCCTGTTAAGGAAAAGTTGCCAGCCCAGGTTGCTGATGTCAGTTTGTAGGGTTCCCTTGGGACTGTCTGGGAAGCACAGGTTTGAGGTGGGGGCCGGTTGGGTCTGGGACATATCCTTAATCATTTGGATTTTTTTGGAGGCGACCGGCCACTCAGTGCCAAAGGCCCTTGGAGACAAACACTGGCCCTTTTCCCTGTTAAGGAAAAGTTGCCATCCCTTGTTGCTGATGTCAGTTTGTAGGGTTCCCTTGGGACTGTCAGGGAAGCACAGGTTTGAGGTGGGGGCAGGTTGGGTCTGGGAAATATCTTTAATCGTTTGGATTTTTGGCGGCAGACGGCCACTCAAGGCCAAAGGCCCCTTGGAGACAAACACTGGCCATTTTTTCTTGGAAAGATATATGGTCAGACCTGGTTCCTGCTGTCAGTTTGTAGGGTTCTCTTGGGAGTGTCAGGGCAGCACAAATTTGAGGTGGAGGCAGGTTAGGTCTGGGACATATCTTTAATCGTTTGGATTTTTTGGAGGCGGCCGGCCACTCAAGGCCAAAGGCCCTTGGAGACAAACACCGGCCGTATTCCCTTTTAAGGAAAAGTTGCCGGTCCAGGTTGCTGATGTCAGTTTGTACGGTTCCCTTTGGACTGTCAGGGCAGCACAAATTTGAGGTGGGGGCAGGTTGGGTCTGGGAAATATCTTTAATCGTTTGGATTTTTTGGAGGCGTCCGGCCACTCAAGGCCCAAGGCCCCTTTAGACAAACACTGGCCATTTTTTCTTGGAAAGATATAAGGTCAGCCCTGGTTCGTGCTGTCAGTTCGTAGGGTTCCCTTGGGACTGTCAGGGAAGCACAGGTTTTGAGGTGGGGGCAGGTTTGGTCTGGGAAATATCCTTAATCATTTGGATTTTCGGAGGCGGCCAGCCACTCCAGGCCACAGGCCCCGAGAGACAAACACCGGCCCTTTTGCATTTGAAGGAAAAGTTGCCAGCCCAGGTTCCTCATGTCAGTTTATAGCGTTCTCTTGGGACTGTCAGGGCAGCACAAGTTTGTGGTGGGGGCAGGTTAGGTCTGGGACATATCTTTAATCTTTTGGATTTTTTGGAGGCGGCCGGCCACTCAAGGCCAAAGGCCCCTTCAGACAAACACCGGCCGTATTCCCTTTTAAGGAAAGGTTGCTGGTCCACGTTGCTGATGTCAGTTTGTAGGGTTCCCTTTGGACTGTCGGGGCAGCTCAAATTTGAGTTGGGGGCTGGTTGGGTCTGGGACATATCTTTAATCGTTTGGTGTTTTGGAGGCGGCCGGCCACTCATGGCCACAGGCTCCTCGAGAAAAAGACCGGTCCTTGTCCCTGTAAGGAAAAGTTGCCGCTCCAGGTTGCTGATGTCTGCAGGTAGAGTTCCCTTGGGACTGTCAAGGCAGCACAGTTCTGAGGTGGGAGCCAGTTGGGTCTGGGACATATCCTTAATTGTTTGGATTTCTTTGAGGCGTCCGGCTACTCAGGGACACTGGCCCTTGGAGACAAACACTGGCCCTTTTCCCTGTTAAGGAAAAGTTGCCAGCCCTGGTTGCTGATGTCAGTTTGTAGGGTTCCCTTGGGACTGTCAGGGCAGCACAGGTTTGAGGTGGGGGTAGGTTGAGTCTGGGACATATCTTTAATCGTTTGGATTTTTTGGAGGCGGCTGGCCACTCTGGGACCCAGGCTCCTGAAGACAAACACCGGCCCTTTTCCCTTTGAACGAAAATTTGCTAGACAGGTTCCTGATGTCAGTTAGTAGAGTTCTCTTGAGACTGTCCGGGCAGCACATGTAAGAGGTGGGGGCAGGTTGGGTCTGGGACATATCTTTAATCGTTTGGAGATTTTGGAGGCGGCCGGCCACTCTGGGAACAAGGCTCCTGAAGACAAACACCGGCCCTTTTCCCTTTGAACGAAAATTTGCTAGACCAGGTTCCTGATGTCAGTTAGTAGAGTTCTCTTGAGACTGTCAGGGAAGCACATGTAAGAGGTGGGGGCAGGTTGGGTCTGGGACATATCTTTAGTCATTTGGATTTTCGGAGGCGGCCGGCCACTCCAGGCCACAGGCCCCGAGAGACAAACACCGGCCCTTTTGCCTTTGAAGGAAAAGTTGCCAGCCCAGGTTCCTCATGTCAGTTTATAGCGTTCTCTTGGGACTGACAGGGCAGCACAAGTTTGTGGTGGAGGCAGGTTAGGTCTGGGACATATCTTTAATCGTTTGGTTATTTGGAGGCGGCCGGCCACTCAAGGCCAAAGGCCCTTGGAGACAAACACCGGCCGTATTCCCTGTTAAGGAAAAGTTGCCAGCCCTGGTTGCTGATGTCAGTTTGTAGGGTTCCCTTGGGACTGTCAGGGCAGCACAGGTTTGAGGTGGCGGCAGGTTAGGTCTGGGAAATATCTTTAGTCATTTGGAATTTTGGAGGCGTCCGGCCACTCAGGGACAAAGACCCCTGCAGGAAGACACGAGCAATTTTTTCTAGGAAAGAAATACGGTCCACCCAGGTTCCTGATGTCAGCAGGTAGGGTTCCCTTGGGACTGTCAGGGCAGCACAGGTTTGAGGTGGGGGCAGGTTGGGTCTGGGACATATCTTTAATCGTTTGGAGATTTTGGAGGCGGCCGGCCACTCTGGGACAAAGGTTCCTGAAGACAAACACCGGCCCTTTTACCCTGTGAAGGAAAAGTTGCCAGCCCAGGTTCCTCTTGTCAGTTTATAGGGTTCCCTTGGGACTGTCAAGGCAGCACAATCTTGAGGTGGGGGCAGGTTAAGTCTGGGACATATCTTTAATCGTTTGGATTTCTGGAGGCGGCCGGCCACTCAAGGCCACAGGCTCCTCGAGAAAAAGACCGCTCCTTTTCCCTGTAAGGAAAATTTGCCGGTCCAGGTTGCTGATGTCTGCAGGTAGAGTTCCCATTGGACTGTTAAGGCAGCACAGGTTTGAGGTGGGGGCAGGTTAGGTCTGGGAAATATCTTTAGTCATTTGGATTTTTTGGAGGCGTCCGGCCACTCAGGGAGAAAGGCCCCTGCAGGAAAACACCGGCCATTTTCCCTGTGAAGGAAAAGTGTCCAGCCCAGGTTCCTGCTGTCACTTTGTAGGTTTTCCTAGGGACTGTCAGGGTAGCACAGGTTAGAGGAGGTTGCCGGTTGGGTCTGGGACATATCCTTAATTGTTTGGATTTCTTTGAGGCATCCGGCTACTCAGGGACACTGGCCCTTGGAGACAAACACCGGCCGTATTCCCTGTTAAGGAAAAGTTGCCAGCCCTTGTTG
Organism: Anomalospiza imberbis; assembly: GCF_031753505.1. Taxonomy (NCBI): domain Eukaryota; kingdom Metazoa; phylum Chordata; class Aves; order Passeriformes; family Viduidae; genus Anomalospiza; species Anomalospiza imberbis. The sequence goes on from NW_027099352.1 coordinate 4,835, forward strand.
CTGATGTCAGTTTGTAGGGTTCCCTTGGGACTGTCAGGGCAGCACAGGTTTGAGGTGGGGGCCGGTTGGGTCTGGGACATATCTTTAATCGTTTGGTTTTTTGGAGGCGGCCGGCCACTCAAGGCCAAAGGCCCTTGGAGACAAACACCGGCCGTATTCCCTGTTAAGGAAAAGTTGCCAGCCCAGGTTGCTGATGTCAGTTTGTAGGGTTCCCTTGGGACTGTCTGGGAAGCACAGGTTTGAGGTGGGGGCCGGTTGGGTCTGGGACATATCCTTAATCATTTGGATTTTTTGGAGGCGACCGGCCACTCAGTGCCAAAGGCCCTTGGAGACAAACACTGGCCCTTTTCCCTGTTAAGGAAAAGTTGCCATCCCTTGTTGCTGATGTCAGTTTGAAGGGTTCCCTTGGGACTGTCAGGGAAGCACAGGTTTGAGGTGGGGGCAGGTTGGGTCTGGGAAATATCTTTAATCGTTTGGATTTTTGGAGGCAGACGGCCACTCAAGGCCAAAGGCCCCTTGGAGACAAACACTGGCCATTTTTTCTTGGAAAGATATATGGTCAGACCTGGTTCCTGCTGTCAGTTTGTAGGGTTCTCTTGGGAGTGTCAGGGCAGCACAAATTTGAGGTGGAGGCAGGTTAGGTCTGGGACATATCTTTAATCGTTTGGATTTTTTGGAGGCGGCCGGCCACTCCAGGCCACAGGCCCCTTGGAGACAAACACCGGCCCTTTTCCCTGTTAAGGAAAAGTTGCCAGCCCAGGTTCCTCATGTCAGTTTATAGCGTTCTCTTGGGACTGTCAGGGCAGCACAAGTTTGTGGTGGAGGCAGGTTAGGTCTGGGACATATCTTTAATCGTTTGGATTTTTTGGAGGCGGCCGGCCACTCAAGGCCAAAGGCCCTTGGAGACAAACACCGGCCGTATTCCCTTTTAAGGAAAAGTTGCCGGTCCAGGTTGCTGATGTCAGTTTGTAGGGTTCCCTTGGGACTGTCAGGGAAGCACAGGTTTGAGGTGGGGGCAGGTTGGGTCTGGGAAATATCTTTAATCGTTTGGATTTTTTGGAGGCGTCCGGCCACTCAAGGCCCAAGGCCCCTTCAGACAAACACTGGCCATTTTTTCTTGGAAAGATATAAGGTCAGCCCTGGTTCGTGCTATCAGTTCGTAGGGTTCCCTTGGGACTGTCAGGGAAGCACAGGTTTTGAGGTGGGGGCAGGTTGGGTCTGGGACATATCCTTAATCATTTGGATTTTCGGAGGCGGCCAGCCACTCCAGGCCACAGGCCCCGAGAGACAAACACCGGCCCTTTTGCATTTGAAGGAAAAGTTGCCAGCCCAGGTTCCTCATGTCAGTTTATAGCGTTCTCTTGGGACTGTCAGCGCAGCACAAGTTTGTGGTGGGGGCAGGTTAGGTCTGGGACATATCTTTAATCGTTTGGATTTTTTGGAGGCGGCCGGCCACTCAAGGCCAAAGGCCCCTTCAGACAAACACCGGCCGTATTCCCTTTTAAGGAAAGGTTGCCGGTCCAGGTTGCTGATGTCAGTTTGTAGGGTTCCCTTTGGACTGTCGGGGCAGCTCAAATTTGAGTTGGGGGCTGGTTGGGTCTGGGACATATCTTTAATCGTTTGGTGTTTTGGAGGCGGCCGGCCACTCATGGCCACAGGCTCCTCGAGAAAAAGACCGGTCCTTGTCCCTGTAAGGAAAAGTTGCCGGTCCAGGTTGCTGATGTCTGCAGGTAGAGTTCCCTTGGGACTGTCAAGGCAGCACAGTTCTGAGGTGGGAGTCAGTTGGGTCTGGGACATATCCTTAATTGTTTGGATTTCTTTGAGTCGTCCGGCTACTCAGGGACACTGGCCCTTGGAGACAAACACCGGCCCTTTTCCCTGTTAAGGAAAAGTTGCCAGCCCTGGTTGCTGATGTCAGTTTGTAGGGTTCCCTTGGGACTGTCAGGGCCGCACAGGTTTGAGGTGGGGGTAGGTTGGGTCTGGGACATATCTTTAATCGTTTGGAGATTTTGGAGGCGGCTGGCCACTCTGGGATCAAGGCTCCTGAAGACAAACACCGGCCCTTTTCCCTTTGAACGAAAATTTGCTAGACCAGGTTCCTGATGTCAGTTAGTAGAGTCCTCTTGAGACTGTCAGGGCAGCACATGTAAGAGGTGGGGGCAGGTTGGGTCTGGGACATATCTTTAATCGTTTGGAGATTTTGGAGGCGGCCGGCCACTCCGGGTCACAGGCTCCTGAAGACAAACACCGGCCCTTTTCCCTGTGAAGGAAAAGTTGCCAGCCCAGGTTCCTCTTGTCAGTTTATAGGGTTCCTTGGGGACTGTCAGGGCAGCACAAGTTTCTGGTGGGGCAGATTAAGTCTGGGACATATCATTAATCGTTTGGATTTTTTGGAGGCATCCGTCTACTCAGGGACAAAGGCCCCTTGGAGACAAACACCGGCCGTATTCCCTGTTAAGGAAAAGTTGCCAGCCCTTGTTGCTGATGTCAGTTTGTAGGGTTCCCTTGGGACTGTCAGGGAAGCACAGGTTTGAGGTGGGGGCAGGTTGGGTCTGGGAAATATCTTTAATCGTTTGGATTTTTGGAGGCAGCCGGCCACTCAAGGCCAAAGGCCCCTTGGAGACAAACACTGGCCATTTTTTCTTGGAAAGATATAAGGTCAGACCTGGTTCCTGCTGTCAGTTTGTAGGGTTCCCTTGGGACTGTCAGGGCAGCACAAATTTGAGGTGGGGGCAGGTTGGGTCTGGGACATATCCTTAATCATTTGGATTTTCGGAGGCGGCCGGCCACTCCGGGTCACAGGCTCCTGAAGACAAACACCGGCCCTTTTGCCTTTGAAGGAAAAGTTGCCAGCCCAGGTTCCTCATGTCAGTTTATAGCGTTCTCTTGGGACTGTCAGGGCAGCACAAGTTTGTGGTGGAGGCAGGTTAGGTCTGGGACATATCTTTAATCGTTTGGTTTTTTGGAGGCGGCCGGCCACTCAAGGCCAAAGGCCCTTGGAGACAAACACCGGCCGTATTCCCTGTTAAGGAAAAGTTGCCAGCCCTGGTTGCTGATGTCAGTTTGTAGGGTTCCCTTGGGACTGTCAGGGCAGCACAGGTTTGAGGTGGGGGCAGGTTAGGTCTGGGAAATATCTTTAGTCATTTGGATTTTTTGGAGGCGTCCGGCCACTCAGGGACAAAGACCCCTGCAGGAAGACACGAGCAATTTTTTCTAGGAAAGAAATACGGTCCACCCAGGTTCCTGATGTCAGCAGGTAGGGTTCCCTTGGGACTGTCAGGGCAGCACAGGTTTGAGGTGGGGGCAGGTTGGGTCTGGGACATATCTTTAATCGTTTGGAGATTTTGGAGGCGGCCGGCCACTCAGGGACAAAGGTTCCTGAAGACAAACACCGGCCCTTTTACCCTGTGAAGGAAAAGTTGCCAGCCCAGGTTCCTCTTGTCAGTTTATAGGGTTCCCTTGGGAGTGTCAAGGCAGCACAATCTTGAGGTGGGGGCAGGTTAAGTCTGGGACATATCTTTAATCGTTTGGATTTTTGGACGCAGCCGTCCACTCAAGGCCAAAGGCCCCTTCAGACAAACACTGGCCATTTTTTCTTGGAAAGATATAAGGTCAGACCTGGTTCCTGCTGTCAGTTTGTAGGGTTCCCTTGGGACTGTCAGGGCAGCACAAATTTGAGGTGGGGGCAGGTTGGGTCTGGGAAATATCCTTAATCATTTGGATTTTCGGAGGCGGCCGGCCACTCCAGGCCACAGGACCCGAGAGACAAACACCGGCCCTTTTCCCTGTTAAGGAAAAGTTGCCAGCCCAGGTTCCTCATGTCAGTTTATAGCGTTCTCTTGGGACTGTCAGGGCAGCACAAGTTTGTGGTGGAGGCAGGTTAGGTCTGGGACATATCTTTAATCGTTTGGATTTTTTGGAGGCGGCCGGCCACTCAAGGCCAAAGGCCCTTGGAGACAAACACCGGCCGTATTCCCTTTTAAGGAAAAGTTGCCGGTCCAGGTTGCTGATGTCAGTTTGTAGGGTTCCCTTGGGACTGTCAGGGAAGCACAGGTTTGAGGTGGGGGCAGGTTGGGTCTGGGAAATATCTTTAATCGTTTGGATTTTTTGGAGGCGTCCGGCCACTCAAGGCCCAAGGCCCCTTTAGACAAACACTGGCCATTTTTTCTTGGAAAGATATAAGGTCAGCCCTGGTTCGTGCTATCAGTTCGTAGGGTTCCCTTGGGACTGTCAGGGAAGCACAGGTTTTGAGGTGGGGGCAGGTTGGGTCTGGGACATATCCTTAATCATTTGGATTTTCGGAGGCGGCCAGCCACTCCAGGCCACAGGCCCCGAGAGACAAACACCGGCCCTTTTGCATTTGAAGGAAAAGTTGCCAGCCCAGGTTCCTCATGTCAGTTTATAGCGTTCTCTTGGGACTGTCAGCGCAGCACAAGTTTGTGGTGGGGGCAGGTTAGGTCTGGGACATATCTTTAATCGTTTGGATTTTTTGGAGGCGGCCGGCCACTCAAGGCCAAAGGCCCCTTCAGACAAACACCGGCCGTATTCCCTTTTAAGGAAAGGTTGCCGGTCCAGGTTGCTGATGTCAGTTTGTAGGGTTCCCTTTGGACTGTCGGGGCAGCTCAAATTTGAGTTGGGGGCTGGTTGGGTCTGGGACATATCTTTAATCGTTTGGTGTTTTGGAGGCGGCCGGCCACTCATGGCCACAGGCTCCTCGAGAAAAAGACCGGTCCTTGTCCCTGTAAGGAAAAGTTGCCGGTCCAGGTTGCTGATGTCTGCAGGTAGAGTTCCCTTGGGACTGTCAAGGCAGCACAGTTCTGAGGTGGGAGTCAGTTGGGTCTGGGACATATCCTTAATTGTTTGGATTTCTTTGAGTCGTCCGGCTACTCAGGGACACTGGCCCTTGGAGACAAACACCGGCCCTTTTCCCTGTTAAGGAAAAGTTGCCAGCCCTGGTTGCTGATGTCAGTTTGTAGGGTTCCCTTGGGACTGTCAGGGCAGCACAGGTTTGAGGTGGGGGTAGGTTGGGTCTGGGACATATCTTTAATCGTTTGGAGATTTTGGAGGCGGCTGGCCACTCTGGGATCAAGGCTCCTGAAGACAAACACCGGCCCTTTTCCCTTTGAACGAAAATTTGCTAGACCAGGTTCCTGATGTCAGTTAGTAGAGTCCTCTTGAGACTGTCAGGGCAGCACATGTAAGAGGTGGGGGCAGGTTGGGTCTGGGACATATCTTTAATCGTTTGGAGATTTTGGAGGCGGCCGGCCACTCCGGGTCACAGGCTCCTGAAGACAAACACCGGCCCTTTTCCCTGTGAAGGAAAAGTTGCCAGCCCAGGTTCCTCTTGTCAGTTTATAGGGTTCCTTGGGGACTGTCAGGGCAGCACAAGTTTCTGGTGGGGCAGATTAAGTCTGGGACATATCATTAATTGTTTGGATTTTTTGGAGGCATCCGTCTACTCAGGGACAAAGGCCCCTTGGAGACAAACACCGGCCGTATTCCCTGTTAAGGAAAAGTTGCCAGCCCTTGTTGCTGATGTCAGTTTGTAGGGTTCCCTTGGGACTGTCGGGGAAGCACAGGTTTGAGGTGGGGGCAGGTTGGGTCTGGGAAATATCTTTAATCGTTTGGATTTTTGGAGGCGTCCGGCCACTCAAGGCCAAAGGCCCCTTCAGACAAACACTGGCCATTTTTTCTTGGAAAGATATAAGGTCAGACCTGGTTCCTGCTGTCAGTTTGTAGGGATCCCTTGGGACTGTCAGGGCAGCACAAATTTGATGTGGGGGCAGGTTGGGTCTGGGACATATCCTTAATCATTTGGATTTTCGGAGGCGGCCAGCCACTCCAGGCCACAGGACCCGAGAGACAAACACCGGCCCTTTTGCCTTTGAAGGAAAAGTTGCCAGCCCAGGTTCCTCATGTCAGTTTATAGCGTTCTCTTGGGACTGTCAGGGCAGCACAAGTTTGTGGTGGAGGCAGGTTAGGTCTGGGACATATCTTTAATCGTTTGGTTTTTTGGAGGCGGCCGGCCACTCAAGGCCAAAGGCCCTTGGAGACAAACACCGGCCGTATTCCCTGTTAAGGAAAAGTTGCCAGCCCAGGTTGCTGATGTCAGTTTGTAGGGTTCCCTTGGGACTGTCTGGGAAGCACAGGTTTGAGGTGGGGGCCGGTTGGGTCTGGGACATATCATTAATCATTTGGATTTTTTGGAGGCGACCGGCCACTCAGTGCCAAAGGCCCTTGGAGACAAACACTGGCCCTTTTCCCTGTTAAGGAAAAGTTGCCATCCCTTGTTGCTGATGTCAGTTTGTAGGGTTCCCTTGGGACTGTCAGGGAAGCACAGGTTTGAGGTGGGGGCAGGTTGGGTCTGGGAAATATCTTTAATCGTTTGGATTTTTGGAGGCAGACGGCCACTCAAGGCCAAAGGCCCCTTGGAGACAAACACTGGCCATTTTTTCTTGGAAAGATATATGGTCAGACCTGGTTCCTGCTGTCAGTTTGTAGGGTTCTCTTGGGAGTGTCAGGGCAGCACAAATTTGAGGTGGAGGCAGGTTAGGTCTGGGACATATCTTTAATCGTTTGGATTTTTTGGAGGCGGCCGGCCACTCAAGGCCAAAGGCCCTTGGAGACAAACACCGGCCGTATTCCCTTTTAAGGAAAAGTTGCCGGTCCAGGTTGCTGATGTCAGTTTGTACGGTTCCCTTTGGACTGTCAGGGCAGCACAAATTTGAGGTGGGGGCAGGTTGGGTCTGGGAAATATCTTTAATCGTTTGGAATTTTTGGAGGCGTCCGGCCACTCAAGGCCCAAGGCCCCTTTAGACAAACACTGGCCATTTTTTCTTGGAAAGATATAAGGTCAGCCCTGGTTCGTGCTGTCAGTTCGTAGGGTTCCCTTGGGACTGTCAGGGAAGCACAGGTTTTGAGGTGGGGGCAGGTTTGGTCTGGGAAATATCCTTAATCATTTGGATTTTCGGAGGCGGCCAGCCACTCCAGGCCACAGGCCCCGAGAGACAAACACCGGCCCTTTTGCATTTGAAGGAAAAGTTGCCAGCCCAGGTTCCTCATGTCAGTTTATAGCGTTCTCTTGGGACTGTCAGGGCAGCACAAGTTTGTGGTGGGGGCAGGTTAGGTCTGGGACATATCTTTAATCTTTTGGATTTTTTGGAGGCGGCCGGCCACTCAAGGCCAAAGGCCCCTTCAGACAAACACCGGCCGTATTCCCTTTTAAGGAAAGGTTGCTGGTCCACGTTGCTGATGTCAGTTTGTAGGGTTCCCTTTGGACTGTCGGGGCAGCTCAAATTTGAGTTGGGGGCTGGTTGGGTCTGGGACATATCTTTAATCGTTTGGTGTTTTGGAGGCGGCCGGCCACTCATGGCCACAGGCTCCTCGAGAAAAAGACCGGTCCTTGTCCCTGTAAGGAAAAGTTGCCGCTCCAGGTTGCTGATGTCTGCAGGTAGAGTTCCCTTGGGACTGTCAAGGCAGCACAGTTCTGAGGTGGGAGCCAGTTGGGTCTGGGACATATCCTTAATTGTTTGGATTTCTTTGAGGCGTCCGGCTACTCAGGGACACTGGCCCTTGGAGACAAACACTGGCCCTTTTCCCTGTTAAGGAAAAGTTGCCAGCCCTGGTTGCTGATGTCAGTTTGTAGGGTTCCCTTGGGACTGTCAGGGCAGCACAGGTTTGAGGTGGGGGTAGGTTGAGTCTGGGACATATCTTTAATCGTTTGGATTTTTTGGAGGCGGCTGGCCACTCTGGGACCCAGGCTCCTGAAGACAAACACCGGCCCTTTTCCCTTTGAACGAAAATTTGCTAGACCAGGTTCCTGATGTCAGTTAGTAGAGTTCTCTTGAGACTGTCCGGGCAGCACATGTAAGAGGTGGGGGCAGGTTGGGTCTGGGACATATCTTTAATCGTTTGGAGATTTTGGAGGCGGCCGGCCACTCTGGGAACAAGGCTCCTGAAGACAAACACCGGCCCTTTTCCCTTTGAACGAAAATTTGCTAGACCAGGTTCCTGATGTCAGTTAGTAGAGTTCTCTTGAGACTGTCAGGGAAGCACATGTAAGAGGTGGGGGCAGGTTGGGTCTGGGACATATCTTTAGTCATTTGGATTTTCGGAGGCGGCCGGCCACTCCAGGCCACAGGCCCCGAGAGACAAACACCGGCCCTTTTGCCTTTGAAGGAAAAGTTGCCAGCCCAGGTTCCTCATGTCAGTTTATAGCGTTCTCTTGGGACTGTCAGGGCAGCACAAGTTTGTGGTGGAGGCAGGTTAGGTCTGGGACATATCTTTAATCGTTTGGTTTTTTGGAGGCGGCCGGCCACTCAAGGCCAAAGGCCCTTGGAGACAAACACCGGCCGTATTCCCTGTTAAGGAAAAGTTGCCAGCCCTGGTTGCTGATGTCAGTTTGTAGGGTTCCCTTGGGACTGTCAGGGCAGCACAGGTTTGAGGTGGCGGCAGGTTAGGTCTGGGAAATATCTTTAGTCATTTGGAATTTTGGAGGCGTCCGGCCACTCAGGGACAAAGACCCCTGCAGGAAGACACGAGCAATTTTTTCTAGGAAAGAAATACGGTCCACCCAGGTTCCTGATGTCAGCAGGTAGGGTTCCCTTGGGACTGTCAGGGCAGCACAGGTTTGAGGTGGGGGCAGGTTGGGTCTGGGACATATCTTTAATCGTTTGGAGATTTTGGAGGCGGCCGGCCACTCTGGGACAAAGGTTCCTGAAGACAAACACCGGCCCTTTTACCCTGTGAAGGAAAAGTTGCCAGCCCAGGTTCCTCTTGTCAGTTTATAGGGTTCCCTTGGGACTGTCAAGGCAGCACAATCTTGAGGTGGGGGCAGGTTAAGTCTGGGACATATCTTTAATCGTTTGGATTTCTGGAGGCGGCCGGCCACTCAAGGCCACAGGCTCCTCGAGAAAAAGACCGCTCCTTTTCCCTGTAAGGAAAATTTGCCGGTCCAGGTTGCTGATGTCTGCAGGTAGAGTTCCCATTGGACTGTTAAGGCAGCACAGGTTTGAGGTGGGGGCAGGTTAGGTCTGGGAAATATCTTTAGTCATTTGGATTTTTTGGAGGCGTCCGGCCACTCAGGGAGAAAGGCCCCTGCAGGAAAACACCGGCCATTTTCCCTGTGAAGGAAAAGTGTCCAGCCCAGGTTCCTGCTGTCACTTTGTAGGTTTTCCTAGGGACTGTCAGGGTAGCACAGGTTAGAGGAGGTTGCCGGTTGGGTCTGGGACATATCCTTAATTGTTTGGATTTCTTTGAGGCATCCGGCTACTCAGGGACACTGGCCCTTGGAGACAAACACCGGCCGTATTCCCTGTTAAGGAAAAGTTGCCAGCCCTTGTTGCTGATGTCAGTTTGTAGGGTTCCCTTGGGACTGTCAGGGCAGCACAGGTTTGAGGTGGGGGCCGGTTGGGTCTGGGACATATCTTTAATCGTTTGGTTTTTTGGAGGCGGCCGGCCACTCAAGGCCAAAGGCCCTTGGAGACAAACACCGGCCGTATTCCCTGTTAAGGAAAAGTTGCCAGCCCAGGTTGCTGATGTCAGTTTGTAGGGTTCCCTTGGGACTGTCTGGGAAGCACAGGTTTGAGGTGGGGGCCGGTTGGGTCTGGGACATATCCTTAATCATTTGGATTTTTTGGAGGCGACCGGCCACTCAGTGCCAAAGGCCCTTGGAGACAAACACTGGCCCTTTTCCCTGTTAAGGAAAAGTTGCCATCCCTTGTTGCTGATGTCAGTTTGAAGGGTTCCCTTGGGACTGTCAGGGAAGCACAGGTTTGAGGTGGGGGCAGGTTGGGTCTGGGAAATATCTTTAATCGTTTGGATTTTTGGAGGCAGACGGCCACTCAAGGCCAAAGGCCCCTTGGAGACAAACACTGGCCATTTTTTCTTGGAAAGATATATGGTCAGACCTGGTTCCTGCTGTCAGTTTGTAGGGTTCTCTTGGGAGTGTCAGGGCAGCACAAATTTGAGGTGGAGGCAGGTTAGGTCTGGGACATATCTTTAATCGTTTGGATTTTTTGGAGGCGGCCGGCCACTCCAGGCCACAGGCCCCTTGGAGACAAACACCGGCCCTTTTCCCTGTTAAGGAAAAGTTGCCAGCCCAGGTTCCTCATGTCAGTTTATAGCGTTCTCTTGGGACTGTCAGGGCAGCACAAGTTTGTGGTGGAGGCAGGTTAGGTCTGGGACATATCTTTAATCGTTTGGATTTTTTGGAGGCGGCCGGCCACTCAAGGCCAAAGGCCCTTGGAGACAAACACCGGCCGTATTCCCTTTTAAGGAAAAGTTGCCGGTCCAGGTTGCTGATGTCAGTTTGTAGGGTTCCCTTGGGACTGTCAGGGAAGCACAGGTTTGAGGTGGGGGCAGGTTGGGTCTGGGAAATATCTTTAATCGTTTGGATTTTTTGGAGGCGTCCGGCCACTCAAGGCCCAAGGCCCCTTCAGACAAACACTGGCCATTTTTTCTTGGAAAGATATAAGGTCAGCCCTGGTTCGTGCTATCAGTTCGTAGGGTTCCCTTGGGACTGTCAGGGAAGCACAGGTTTTGAGGTGGGGGCAGGTTGGGTCTGGGACATATCCTTAATCATTTGGATTTTCGGAGGCGGCCAGCCACTCCAGGCCACAGGCCCCGAGAGACAAACACCGGCCCTTTTGCATTTGAAGGAAAAGTTGCCAGCCCAGGTTCCTCATGTCAGTTTATAGCGTTCTCTTGGGACTGTCAGCGCAGCACAAGTTTGTGGTGGGGGCAGGTTAGGTCTGGGACATATCTTTAATCGTTTGGATTTTTTGGAGGCGGCCGGCCACTCAAGGCCAAAGGCCCCTTCAGACAAACACCGGCCGTATTCCCTTTTAAGGAAAGGTTGCCGGTCCAGGTTGCTGATGTCAGTTTGTAGGGTTCCCTTTGGACTGTCGGGGCAGCTCAAATTTGAGTTGGGGGCTGGTTGGGTCTGGGACATATCTTTAATCGTTTGGTGTTTTGGAGGCGGCCGGCCACTCATGGCCACAGGCTCCTCGAGAAAAAGACCGGTCCTTGTCCCTGTAAGGAAAAGTTGCCGGTCCAGGTTGCTGATGTCTGCAGGTAGAGTTCCCTTGGGACTGTCAAGGCAGCACAGTTCTGAGGTGGGAGTCAGTTGGGTCTGGGACATATCCTTAATTGTTTGGATTTCTTTGAGTCGTCCGGCTACTCAGGGACACTGGCCCTTGGAGACAAACACCGGCCCTTTTCCCTGTTAAGGAAAAGTTGCCAGCCCTGGTTGCTGATGTCAGTTTGTAGGGTTCCCTTGGGACTGTCAGGGCCGCACAGGTTTGAGGTGGGGGTAGGTTGGGTCTGGGACATATCTTTAATCGTTTGGAGATTTTGGAGGCGGCTGGCCACTCTGGGATCAAGGCTCCTGAAGACAAACACCGGCCCTTTTCCCTTTGAACGAAAATTTGCTAGACCAGGTTCCTGATGTCAGTTAGTAGAGTCCTCTTGAGACTGTCAGGGCAGCACATGTAAGAGGTGGGGGCAGGTTGGGTCTGGGACATATCTTTAATCGTTTGGAGATTTTGGAGGCGGCCGGCCACTCCGGGTCACAGGCTCCTGAAGACAAACACCGGCCCTTTTCCCTGTGAAGGAAAAGTTGCCAGCCCAGGTTCCTCTTGTCAGTTTATAGGGTTCCTTGGGGACTGTCAGGGCAGCACAAGTTTCTGGTGGGGCAGATTAAGTCTGGGACATATCATTAATCGTTTGGATTTTTTGGAGGCATCCGTCTACTCAGGGACAAAGGCCCCTTGGAGACAAACACCGGCCGTATTCCCTGTTAAGGAAAAGTTGCCAGCCCTTGTTGCTGATGTCAGTTTGTAGGGTTCCCTTGGGACTGTCAGGGAAGCACAGGTTTGAGGTGGGGGCAGGTTGGGTCTGGGAAATATCTTTAATCGTTTGGATTTTTGGAGGCAGCCGGCCACTCAAGGCCAAAGGCCCCTTGGAGACAAACACTGGCCATTTTTTCTTGGAAAGATATAAGGTCAGACCTGGTTCCTGCTGTCAGTTTGTAGGGATCCCTTGGGACTGTCAGGGCAGCACAAATTTGAGGTGGGGGCAGGTTGGGTCTGGGACATATCCTTAATCATTTGGATTTTCGGAGGCGGCCGGCCACTCCGGGTCACAGGCTCCTGAAGACAAACACCGGCCCTTTTGCCTTTGAAGGAAAAGTTGCCAGCCCAGGTTCCTCATGTCAGTTTATAGCGTTCTCTTGGGACTGTCAGGGCAGCACAAGTTTGTGGTGGAGGCAGGTTAGGTCTGGGACATATCTTTAATCGTTTGGTTTTTTGGAGGCGGCCGGCCACTCAAGGCCAAAGGCCCTTGGAGACAAACACCGGCCGTATTCCCTGTTAAGGAAAAGTTGCCAGCCCTGGTTGCTGATGTCAGTTTGTAGGGTTCCCTTGGGACTGTCAGGGCAGCACAGGTTTGAGGTGGGGGCAGGTTAGGTCTGGGAAATATCTTTAGTCATTTGGATTTTTTGGAGGCGTCCGGCCACTCAGGGACAAAGACCCCTGCAGGAAGACACGAGCAATTTTTTCTAGGAAAGAAATACGGTCCACCCAGGTTCCTGATGTCAGCAGGTAGGGTTCCCTTGGGACTGTCAGGGCAGCACAGGTTTGAGGTGGGGGCAGGTTGGGTCTGGGACATATCTTTAATCGTTTGGAGATTTTGGAGGCGGCCGGCCACTCAGGGACAAAGGTTCCTGAAGACAAACACCGGCCCTTTTACCCTGTGAAGGAAAAGTTGCCAGCCCAGGTTCCTCTTGTCAGTTTATAGGGTTCCCTTGGGAGTGTCAAGGCAGCACAATCTTGAGGTGGGGGCAGGTTAAGTCTGGGACATATCTTTAATCGTTTGGATTTTTGGACGCAGCCGGCCACTCAAGGCCAAAGGCCCCTTCAGACAAACACTGGCCATTTTTTCTTGGAAAGATATAAGGTCAGACCTGGTTCCTGCTGTCAGTTTGTAGGGTTCCCTTGGGACTGTCAGGGCAGCACAAATTTGAGGTGGGGGCAGGTTGGGTCTGGGAAATATCCTTAATCATTTGGATTTTCGGAGGCGGCCGGCCACTCCAGGCCACAGGACCCGAGAGACAAACACCGGCCCTTTTGCATTTGGAGGAAAAGTTGCCAGCCCAGGTTCCTCATGTCAGTTTATAGCGTTCTCTTGGGACTGTCAGGGCAGCACAAGTTTGTGGTGGAGGCAGGTTAGGTCTGGGACATATCTTTAATCGTTTGGTTTTTTGGAGGCGGCCAGCCACTCAAGGCCAAAGGCCCTTGGAGACAAACACCGGCCGTATTCCCTGTTAAGGAAAAGTTGCCAGCCCTGGTTGCTGATGTCACTTTGTAGGGTTCCCTTGGGACTGTCTGGGAAGCACAGGTTTGAGGTGGGGGCCGGTTGGGTCTGGGACATATCCTTAATTGTTTGGATTTCTTTGAGGCATCCGGCTACTCAGGGACACTGGCCCTTGGAGACAAACACCGGCCGTATTCCCTGTTAAGGAAAAGTTGCCAGCCCTGGTTGCTGATGTCAGTTTGTAGGGTTCCCTTGGGACTGTCAGGGCAGCACAGGTTTGAGGTGGGGGCAGGTTGGGTCTGGGACATATCCTTAATCATATGGATTTTTTGGAGGCGTCCGGCCACTCAATGCCAAAGGCCCTTGGAGACAAACACTGGCCCTTTTCCCTGTGAAGGAAAAGTTGCCAGCCCAGGTTGCTGATGTCAGTTTGTAGGGTTCCCTTGGGACTGTCTGGGAAGCACAGGTTTGAGGTGGGGGCCGGTTGGGTCTGGGACATATCCTTAATCATTTGGATTTTTTGGAGGCGTCCGGCCACTCAATGCCAAAGGCCCTTGGAGACAAACACTGGCCCTTTTCCCTGTTAAGGAAAAGTTGCCAGCCCAGGTTGCTGATGTCAGTTTGTACGTTTCCCTTGGGACTGTCAGGGAAGCACAGGTTTGAGGTGGGGGCAGGTTGGGTCTGGGAAATATCTTTAATCGTTTGGATTTTTGGAGGCGGCCGGCCACTCAAGGCCAAAGGCCCCTTGGAGACAAACACTGGCCATTTTTTCTTGGAAAGATATAAGGTCAGACCTGGTTCCTGCTCTCCGTTTGTAGGGTTCCCTTGGGACTGTCAGGGCAGCACAAATTTGAGGTGGAGGCAGGTTAGGTCTGGGACATATCTTTAATCGTTTGGATTTTTTGGAGGCGGCCGGCCACTCAAGGCCAAAGGCCCTTGGAGACAAACACCGGCCGTATTCCCTTTTAAGGAAAAGTTGCCGGTCCAGGTTGCTGATGTCAGTTTGTACGGTTCCCTTTGGACTGTCAGGGCAGCACAAATTTGAGGTGGGGGCAGGTTGGGTCTGGGACATATCTTCAATCGTTTGGAATTTTTGGAGGCATCCGGCCACTCAAGGCCCAAGGCCCCTTTAGACAAACACTAGCCATTTTTTCTAGGAAAGATATAAGGTCAGACCTGGTTCGTGCTGTCAGTTCGTAGGGTTCCCTTGGGACTGTCAGGGAAGCACAGGTTTTGAGGTGGGGGCAGGTTTGGTCTGGGACATATCCTTAATCATTTGGATTTTCGGAGGCGGCCAGCCACTCCAGGCCACAGGCCCCTTCAGACAAACACCGGCCGTATTCCCTTTTAAGGAAAGGTTGCCGGTCCAGGTTGCTGATGTCAGTTTGTAGGGTTCCCTTTGGACTGTCGGGGCAGCACAAATTTGAGTTGGGGGCTGGTTGGGTCTGGGACATATCTTTAATCGTTTGGTGTTTTGGAGGCGGCCGGCCACTCATGGCCACAGGCTCCTCGAGAAAAAGACCGGTCCTTGTCCCTGTAAGGAAAAGTTGCTGCTCCAGGTTGCTGATGTCTGCAGGTAGAGTTCCCTTGGGACTGTCAAGGCAGCACAGTTCTGAGGTGGGAGCCAGTTGGGTCTGGGACATATCCTTAATTGTTTGGATTTCTTTGAGTCGTCCGGCTACTCAGGGACACTGGCCCTTGGAGACAAACACCGGCCGTATTCCCTGTTAAGGAAAAGTTGCCAGCCCTGGTTGCTGATGTCAGTTTGTAGGGTTCCCTTGGGACTGTCAGGGCAGCACAGGTTTGAGGTGGGGGTAGGTTGGGTCTGGGACATATCTTTAATCGTTTGGAGATTTTGGAGGCGGCCGGCCACTCTGGGATCAAGGCTCCTGAAGACAAACACCGGCCCTTTTCCCTTTGAACGAAAATTTGCTAGACCAGGTTCCTGATGTCAGTTAGTAGAGTTCTCTTGAGACTGTCAGGGCAGCACATGTAAGAGGTGGGGGCAGGTTGGGTCTGGGACATATCTTTAATCGTTTGGAGATTTTGGAGGCGGCCGGCCACTCCGGGTCACAGGCTCCTGAAGACAAACACCGGCCCTTTTCCCTGTGAAGGAAAAGTTGCCAGCCCAGGTTCCTCTTGTCAGTTTATAGGGTTCCTTGGGGACTGTCAGGGCAGCACAAGTTTCTGGTGGGGCAGATTAAGTCTGGGACATATCATTAATCGTTTGGATTTTTTGGAGGCATCCGTCTACTCAGGGACAAAGGCCCCTTGGAGACAAACACCGGCCGTATTCCCTGTTAAGGAAAAGTTGCCAGCCCTTGTTGCTGATGTCAGTTTGTAGGGTTCCCTTGGGACTGTCAGGGAAGCACAGGTTTGAGGTGGGGGCAGGTTGGGTCTGGGAAATATCTTTAATCGTTTGGATTTTTGGAGGCAGCCGGCCACTCAGTGCCAAAGGCCCTTGGAGACAAACACTGGCCATTTTTTCTTGGAAAGATATAAGGTCAGACCTGGTTCCTGCTGTCAGTTTGTAGGGTTCCCTTGGGACTGTCAGGGCAGCACAAATTTGAGGTGGGGGCAGGTTGGGTCTGGGACATATCCTTAATCATTTGGATTTTCGGAGGCGGCCGGCCACTCCGGGTCACAGGCTCCTGAAGACAAACACCGGCCCTTTTGCCTTTGAAGGAAAAGTTGCCAGCCCAGGTTCCTCATGTCAGTTTATAGCGTTCTCTTGGGACTGTCAGGGCAGCACAAGTTTGTGGTGGAGGCAGGTTAGGTCTGGGACATATCTTTAATCGTTTGGTTTTTTGGAGGCGGCCGGCCACTCAAGGCCAAAGGCCCTTGGAGACAAACACCGGCCGTATTCCCTGTTAAGGAAAAGTTGCCAGCCCTGGTTGCTGATGTCAGTTTGTAGGGTTCCCTTGGGACTGTCAGGGCAGCACAGGTTTGAGGTGGGGGCAGGTTAGGTCTGGGAAATATCTTTAGTCATTTGGATTTTTTGGAGGCGTCCGGCCACTCAGGGACAAAGACCCCTGCAGGAAGACACGAGCAATTTTTTCTAGGAAAGAAATACGGTCCACCCAGGTTCCTGATGTCAGCAGGTAGGGTTCCCTTGGGACTGTCAGGGCAGCACAGGTTTGAGGTGGGGGCAGGTTGGGTCTGGGACATATCTTTAATCGTTTGGAGATTTTGGAGGCGGCCGGCCACTCTGGGACAAAGGTTCCTGAAGACAAACACCGGCCCTTTTACCCTGTGAAGGAAAAGTTGCCAGCCCAGGTTCCTCTTGTCAGTTTATAGGGTTCCCTTGGGAGTGTCAAGGCAGCACAATCTTGAGGTGGGGGCAGGTTAAGTCTGGGACATATCTTTAATCGTTTGGATTTCTGGAGGCGGCCGGCCACTCAAGGCCACAGGCTCCTCGAGAAAAAGACCGCTCCTTTTCCCTGTAGGGAAAAGTTGCCGGTCCAGGTTGCTGATGTCTGCAGGTAGAGTTCCCGTTGGACTGTCAAGGCAGCACAGGTTTGAGGTGGGGGCAGGTTAGGTCTGGGAAATATCTTTAGTCATTTGGATTTTTTGGAGGCGTCCGGCCACTCAGGGAGAAAGGCCCCTGCAGGAAAACACCGGCCATTTTCCCTGTGAAGGAAAAGTGTCCAGCCCAGGTTCCTGCTGTCACTTTGTAGGTTTTCCTAGGGACTGTCAGGGTAGCACAGGTTAGAGGAGGTTGCCGGTTGGGTCTGGGACATATCCTTAATTGTTTGGATTTCTTTGAGGCATCCGGCTACTCAGGGACACTGGCCCTTGGAGACAAACACCGGCCGTATTCCCTGTTAAGGAAAAGTTGCCAGCCCTTGTTGCTGATGTCAGTTTGTAGGGTTCCCTTGGGACTGTCAGGGCAGCACAGGTTTGAGGTGGGGACAGGTTGGGTCTGGGACATATCCTTAATCATATGGATTTTTTGGAGGCGTCCGGCCACTCAATGCCAAAGGCCCTTGGAGACAAACACTGGCCCTTTTCCCTGTTAAGGAAAAGTTGCCAGCCCAGGCTGCTGATGTCAGTTTGTAGGGTTCCCTTGGGACTGTCAGGGAAGCACAGGTTTGAGGTGGGGGCAGGTTGGGTCTGGGAAATATCTTTAATCGTTTGGATTTTTGGAGGCAGCCGGCCACTCAAGGCCAAAGGCCCCTTGGAGACAAACACTGGCCATTTTTTCTTGGAAAGATATAAGGTCAGACCTGGTTCCTGCTGTCCGTTTGTAGGGTTCCCTTGGGACTGTCAGGGAAGCACAGGTTTTGAGGTGGGGGCAGGTTGGGTCTGGGACATATCCTTAATCATTTGGATTTTCGGAGGCGGCCGGCCACTCCAGGCCACAGGCCCCGAGAGAAAAACACCGTCCATTTTCCCTGTGAAGGAAAAGTTGCCAGCCCAGGTTCCTCTTGTCAGTTTATAGGGTTCCTTGGGGACTGTCAGGGCAGCACAAGTTTCTGGTGGGGCAGATTAAGTCTGGGACATATCATTAATCGTTTGGATTTTTTGGAGGCATCCGTCTACTCAGGGACAAAGGCCCCTTGGAGACAAACACCGGCCGTATTCCCTGTTAAGGAAAAGTTGCCAGCCCTTGTTGCTGATGTCAGTTTGTAGGGTTCCCTTGGGACTGTCAGGGAAGCACAGGTTTGAGGTGGGGGCAGGTTGGGTCTGGGAAATATCTTTAATCGTTTGGATTTTCGGAGGCAGCCGGCCACTCAAGGCCAAAGGCCCCTTCAGACAAACACTGGCCATTTTTTCTTGGAAAGATATAAGGTCAGACCTGGTTCCTGCTGTCAGTTTGTAGGGTTCCCTTGGGACTGTCAGGGCAGCACAAATTTGATGTGGGGGCAGGTTGGGTCTGGGACATATCCTTAATCATTTGGATTTTCGGAGGCGGCCGGCCACTCCAGGCCACAGGACCCGAGAGACAAACACCGGCCCTTTTGCCTTTGAAGGAAAAGTTGCCAGCCCAGGTTCCTCATGTCAGTTTATAGCGTTCTCTTGGGACTGTCAGGGCAGCACAAGTTGGTGGTGGAGGCAGGTTAGGTCTGGGACATATCTTTAATCGTTTGGTTTTTTGGAGGCGGCCGGCCACTCAAGGCCAAAGGCCCTTGGAGACAAACACCGGCCGTATTCCCTGTTAAGGAAAAGTTGCCAGCCCAGGTTGCTGATGTCAGTTTGTAGGGTTCCCTTGGGACTGTCTGGGAAGCACAGGTTTGAGGTGGGGGCCGGTTGGGTCTGGGACATATCCTTAATCATTTGGATTTTTTGGAGGCGTCCGGCCACTCAGTGCCAAAGGCCCTTGGAGACAAACACTGGCCCTTTTCCCTGTTAAGGAAAAGTTGCCATCCCTTGTTGCTGATGTCAGTTTGTAGGGTTTCCTTGGGACTGTCAGGGAAGCACAGGTTTGAGGTGGGGGCAGGTTGGGTCTGGGAAATATCTTTAATCGTTTGGAATTTTGGAGGCGGCCGGCCACTCAAGGCCAAAGGCCCCTTGGAGACAAACACTGGCCATTTTTTCTTGGAAAGATATAAGGTCAGACCTGGTTCCTGCTGTCAGTTTGTAGGGTTCTCTTGGGACTGTCAGGGCAGCACAAATTTGAGGTGGAGGCAGGTTAGGTCTGGGACATATCTTTAATCGTTTGGATTTTTGGAGGCAGCCGGCCACTCAAGGCCAAAGGCCCTTGGAGACAAACACCGGCCGTATTCCCTTTTAAGGAAAAGTTGCCGGTCCAGGTTGCTGATGTCAGTTTGTACGGTTCCCTTTGGACTGTCAGGGCAGCACAAATTTGAGGTGGGGGCAGGTTGGGTCTGGGACATATCTTTAATCGTTTGGATTTTTTGGAGGCATCCGGCCACTCAAGGCCCAAGGCCCCTTTAGACAAACACTAGCCATTTTTTCTTGGAAAGATATAAGGTCAGCCCTGGTTCGTGCTGTCAGTTCGTAGGGTTCCCTTGGGACTGTCAGGGAAGCACAGGTTTTGAGGTGGGGGCAGGTTTGGTCTGGGACATATCCTTAATCATTTGGATTTTCGGAGGCGGCCAGCCACTCCAGGCCACAGGCCCCAAGAGACAAACACCGGCCCTTTTGCATTTGAAGGAAAAGTTGCCAGCCCAGGTTCCTCATGTCAGTTTATAGCGTTCTCTTGGGACTGTCAGCGCAGCACAAGTTTGTGGTGGGGGCAGGTTAGGTCTGGGACATATCTTTAATCTTTTGGATTTTTTGGAGGCGGCCGGCCACTCAAGGCCAAAAGCCCCTTCAGACAAACACCGGCCGTATTCCCTTTTAAGGAAAGGTTGCTGGTCCACGTTGCTGATGTCAGTTTGTAGGGTTCCCTTTGAACTGTCGGGGCAGCTCAAATTTGAGTTGGGGGCTGGTTGGGTCTGGGACATATCTTTAATCGTTTGGTGTTTTGGAGGCGGCCGGCCACTCATGGCCACAGGCTCCTCGAGAAAAAGACCGGTCCTTGTCCCTGTAAGGAAAAGTTGCCGCTCCAGGTTGCTGATGTCTGCAGGTAGAGTTCCCTTGGGACTGTCAAGGCAGCACAGTTCTGAGGTGGGAGCCAGTTGGGTCTGGGACATATCCTTAATTGTTTGGATTTCTTTGAGGCGTCCGGCTACTCAGGGACACTGGCCCTTGGAGACAAACACCGGCCCTTTTCCCTGTTAAGGAAAAGTTGCCAGCCCTTGTTGCTGATGTCAGTTTGTAGGGTTTCCTTGGGACTGTCAGGGAAGCACAGGTTTGAGGTGGGGGCAGGTTGGGTCTGGGAAATATCTTTAATCGTTTGGAATTTTGGAGGCGGCCGGCCACTCAAGGCCAAAGGCCCCTTGGAGACAAACACTGGCCATTTTTTCTTGGAAAGATATAAGGTCAGACCTGGTTCCTGCTGTCAGTTTGTAGGGTTCTCTTGGGACTGTCAGGGCAGCACAAATTTGAGGTGGAGGCAGGTTAGGTCTGGGACATATCTTTAATCGTTTGGATTTTTGGAGGCAGCCGGCCACTCAAGGCCAAAGGCCCTTGGAGACAAACACCGGCCGTATTCCCTTTTAAGGAAAAGTTGCCGGTCCAGGTTGCTGATGTCAGTTTGTACGGTTCCCTTTGGACTGTCAGGGCAGCACAAATTTGAGGTGGGGGCAGGTTGGGTCTGGGACATATCTTTAATCGTTTGGATTTTTTGGAGGCATCCGGCCACTCAAGGCCCAAGGCCCCTTTAGACAAACACTAGCCATTTTTTCTTGGAAAGATATAAGGTCAGCCCTGGTTCGTGCTGTCAGTTCGTAGGGTTCCCTTGGGACTGTCAGGGAAGCACAGGTTTTGAGGTGGGGGCAGGTTTGGTCTGGGACATATCCTTAATCATTTGGATTTTCGGAGGCGGCCAGCCACTCCAGGCCACAGGCCCCAAGAGACAAACACCGGCCCTTTTGCATTTGAAGGAAAAGTTGCCAGCCCAGGTTCCTCATGTCAGTTTATAGCGTTCTCTTGGGACTGTCAGCGCAGCACAAGTTTGTGGTGGGGGCAGGTTAGGTCTGGGACATATCTTTAATCTTTTGGATTTTTTGGAGGCGGCCGGCCACTCAAGGCCAAAGGCCCCTTCAGACAAACACCGGCCGTATTCCCTTTTAAGGAAAGGTTGCTGGTCCACGTTGCTGATGTCAGTTTGTAGGGTTCCCTTTGGACTGTCGGGGCAGCTCAAATTTGAGTTGGGGGCTGGTTGGGTCTGGGACATATCTTTAATCGTTTGGTGTTTTGGAGGCGGCCGGCCACTCATGGCCACAGGCTCCTCGAGAAAAAGACCGGTCCTTGTCCCTGTAAGGAAAAGTTGCCGCTCCAGGTTGCTGATGTCTGCAGGTAGAGTTCCCTTGGGACTGTCAAGGCAGCACAGTTCTGAGGTGGGAGCCAGTTGGGTCTGGGACATATCCTTAATTGTTTGGATTTCTTTGAGGCGTCCGGCTACTCAGGGACACTGGCCCTTGGAGACAAACACCGGCCCTTTTCCCTGTTAAGGAAAAGTTGCCAGCCCTGGTTGCTGATGTCAGTTTGTAGGGTTCCCTTGGGACTGTCAGGGCAGCACAGGTTTGAGGTGGGGGTAGGTTGGGTCTGGGACATATCTTTAATCGTTTGGAGATTTTGGAGGCGGCCGGCCACTCTGGGACCAAGGCTCCTGAACACAAACACCGGCCCTTTTCCCTTTGAACGAAAATTTGCTAGACCAGGTTCCTGATGTCAGTTAGTAGAGTTCTCTTGAGACTGTCAGGGCAGCACATGTAAGAGGTGGGGGCAGGTTGGGTCTGGGACATATCTTTAATCGTTTGGAGATTTTGGAGGCGGCCGGCCACTCCGGGTCACAGGCTCCTGAAGACAAACACCGGCCCTTTTCCCTGTGAAGGAAAAGTTGCCAGCCCAGGTTCCTCTTGTCAGTTTATAGGGTTCCTTGGGGACTGTCAGGGCAGCACAAGTTTCTGGTGGGGCAGATTAAGTCTGGGACATATCATTAATCGTTTGGATTTTTTGGAGGCATCCGTCTACTCAGGGACAAAGGCCCCTTGGAGACAAACACCGGCCGTATTCCCTGTTAGGGAAAAGTTGCCAGCCCTTGTTGCTGATGTCAGTTTGTAGGGTTCCCTTGGGACTGTCAGGGAAGCACAGGTTTGAGGTGGGGGCAGGTTGGGTCTGGGAAATATCTTTAATCGTTTGGAATTTTGGAGGCAGCCGGCCACTCAAGGCCAAAGGCCCCTTCAGACAAACACTGGCCATTTTTTCTTGGAAAGATATATGGTCAGCCCTGGTTCCTGCTGTCTGTTCGTAGGGTTCCCTTGGGACTGTCAGGGAAGCACAAATTTGAGGTGGGGACAGGTTGGGTCTGGGACATATCCTTAATCATTTGGATTTTTGGAGGCGGCCGGCCACTCCAGGCCACAGGCCCCGAGAGACAAACACCGGCCCTTTTCCTTTTGAAGGAAAAGTTGCCAGCACAGGTTCCTCATGTCAGTTTATAGGGTTCCCTTGGGACTGTCAAGGCAGCACAAATTTGAGGTGGGGGCAGGTTAGGTCTGGGACATATCTTTAATCGTTTGGTTTTTGGAGGCAGCCGGCCACAAAAGGCCACAGGCTCCTCGAGAAAAAGACCGCTCCTTTTCCCTGTAGGGAAAAGTTGCCGGTCCAGGTTGCTGATGTCTGCAGGTAGAGTTCCCGTTGGACTGTCAAGGCAGCACAGGTTGGAGGTGGGGGCAGGTTAGGTCTGGGAAGTATCTTTAATCGTTTGGATTTTTTGGAGGCATCCTTCTACTCAGGGACAAAGGCCCCTTGGAGACAAACACCGGCCGTATTCCCTGTTAAGGAAAAGTTGCCAGCCCTTGTTGCTGATGTCAGTTTGTAGGGTTCCCTTGGGACTTCCAGGGAAGCACAGGTTTGAGGTGGGGGCAGGTTGGGTCTGGGAAATATCTTTAATCGTTTGGATTTTTGGAGGCAGCCGGCCACTCAAGGCCAAAGGCCCCTTCAGACAAACACTGGCCATTTTTTCTTGGAAAGATATAAGGTCAGACCTGGTTCCTGCTGTCAGTTTGTAGGGTTCCCTTGGGACTGTCAGGGCAGCACAAATTTGAGGTGGGGGCAGGTTGGGTCTGGGACATATCCTTAATCATTTGGATTTTCGGAGGCGGCCGGCCACTCCAGGCCACAGGACCCGAGAGACAAACACCGGCCCTTTTGCCTTTGAAGGAAAAGTTGCCAGCCCAGGTTCCTCATGTCAGTTCATAGCGTTCTCTTGGGACTGTCAGGGCAGCACAAGTTTGTGGTGGAGGCAGGTTAGGTCTGGGACATATCTTTAATCGTTTGGTTTTTTGGAGGCGGCCGGCCACTCAAGGCCAAAGGCCCTTGGAGACAAACACCGGCCGTATTCCCTGTTAAGGAAAAGTTGCCAGCCCTGGTTGCTGATGTCAGTTTGTAGGGTTCCCTTGGGACTGTCAGGGCAGCACAGATTTGAGGTGGGGGCAGGTTAGGTCTGGGAAATATCTTTAGTCATTTGGATTTTTTGGAGGCGTCCGGCCACTCAGGGACAAAGACCCCTGCAGGAAGACACGAGCAATTTTTTCTAGGAAAGAAATACGGTCCACCCAGGTTCCTGATGTCAGCAGGTAGGGTTCCCTTGGGACTGTCAGGGCAGCACAGGTTTGAGGTGGGGGCAGGTTGGGTCTGGGACATATCTTTAATCGTTTGGAGATTTTGGAGGCGGCCGGCCACTCTGGGACAAAGGTTCCTGAAGACAAACACCGGCCCTTTTACCCTGTGAAGGAAAAGTTGCCAGCCCAGGTTCCTCTTGTCAGTTTATAGGGTTCCCTTGGGAGTGTCAAGGCAGCACAATCTTGAGGTGGGGGCAGGTTAAGTCTGGGACATATCTTTAATCGTTTGGATTTCTGGAGGCGGCCGGCCACTCAAGGCCACAGGCTCCTCGAGAAAAAGACCGCTCCTTTTCCCTGTAAGGAAAAGTTGCCGGTCCAGGTTGCTGATGTCTGCAGGTAGAGTTCCCGTTGGACTGTCAAGGCAGCACAGGTTT
Organism: Anomalospiza imberbis; assembly: GCF_031753505.1. NCBI lineage: Eukaryota > Metazoa > Chordata > Aves > Passeriformes > Viduidae > Anomalospiza > Anomalospiza imberbis. The sequence goes on from NW_027099352.1 coordinate 28,716, forward strand.
GAGGTGGGGGCAGGTTAGGTCTGGGAAATATCTTTAGTCATTTGGATTTTTTGGAGGCGTCCGGCCACTCAGGGAGATAGGCCCCTGCAGGAAAACACCAGCCATTTTCCCTGTGAAGGAAAAGTGTCCAGCCCAGGTTCCTGCTGTCACTTTGTAGGTTTTCCTAGGGACTGTAAGGGTAGCACAGGTTAGAGGAGGTTGCCTGTTGGGTCTGGGACATATCCTTAATTGTTTGGATTTCTTTGAGGCAGCCGGCTACTCAGGGACACTGGCCCTTGGAGACAAACACCGGCCCTCTTCCCTGTTAAGGTAAAGTTGCCAGCCCTGGTTGCTGATGTCAGTTTGTAGGGTTCCCTTGGGACTGTCAGGGAAGTACAGGTTTGAGGTGGGGGTAGGTTGGGTCTGGGACATATCTTTAATCGTTTGGAGATTTTGGAGGCGGCCGGCCACTCCGGGTCACAGGCTCCTGAAGACAAACACCGGCCCTTTTCCCTTTGAACGAAAATTTGCTAGACCAGGTTCCTGATGTCAGTTAGTAGAGTTCTCTTGAGACTGTCAGGGCAGCACATGTAAGAGGTGGGGGCAGGTTGGGTCTGGGACATATCTTTAATCGTTTGGAGATTTTGGAGGCGGCCGGCCACTCCGGGTCACAGGCTCCTGAAGACAAACACCGGCCCTTTTCCCTGTGAAGGAAAAGTTGCCAGCCCAGGTTCCTCTTGTCAGTTTATAGGGTTCCTTGGGGACTGTCAGGGCAGCACAAGTTTCTGGTGGGGCAGATTAAGTCTGGGACATATCATTAATCGTTTGGATTTTTTGGAGGCATCCGTCTACTCAGGGACAAAGGCCCCTTGGAGACAAACACCGGCCGTATTCCCTGTTAAGGAAAAGTTGCCAGCCCTTGTTGCTGATGTCAGTTTGTAGGGTTCCCTTGGGACTGTCAGGGAAGCACAGGTTTTGAGGTGGCGGCCGGTTGGGTCTGGGAAATATCTTTAATCGTTTGGAATTTTGGAGGCAGCCGGCCACACAAGGCCAAAGGCCCCTTTAGACAAACACTGGCCATTTTTTCTTGGAAAGATATATGGTCAGCCCTGGTTCCTGCTGTCAGTTCGTAGGGTTCCCTTGGGACTGTCAGGGAAGCACAGGTTTGGAGGTGGGGGCAGGTTGGGTCTGGGACATATCCTTAATCATTTGGATTTTTGGAGGCGGCCGGCCACTCCAGGCCACAGGCCCCGAGAGACAAACACCGGCCCTTTTCCTTTTGAAGGAAAAGTTGCCAGCACAGGTTCCTCTTGTCAGTTTATAAGGTTCCCTTGGGACTGTCAAGGCAGCACAAATTTGAGGTGGGGGCAGGTTAGGTCTGGGACATATCTTTAATCGTTTGGTTTTTTGGAGGCAGCCGGCCACAAAAGTCCACAGGCTCCTCGAGAAAAAGACCGCTCCTTTTCCCTGTAAGGAAAAGTTGCCGCTCCAGGTTGCTGATGTCTGCATGTAGAGTTCCCGTTGGACTGTCAAGGCAGCACAGGTTGGAGGTGGGGGCAGGTTAGGTCTGGGAAGTATCTTTAATCGTTTGGATTTTTTGGAGGCATCCGTCTACTCAGGGACAAAGGCCCCTTAGTGACAAACACCGGCCGTATTCCCTGTTAAGGAAAAGTTGCCAGCCCTTGTTGCTGATGTCAGTTTGTAGGGTTCCCTCGGGACTGTCAGGGCAGCACAGGTTAGAGGTGGGGGCAGGTTGGGTCTGGGACATATCTTTAATCGTTTGGAATTTTGGAGGAGTCCGGCCACTCAAGGCCAAAGGCCCCTTGGAGACAAACACTGGCCATTTTTTCTTGGAAAGATATATGGTCAGCCCTGGTTCCTGCGGTCAGTTTGTAGGGTTCCCTTGGGACTGTCAGGGAAGAAAAGGTTTTGAGGTGGGGGCAGGTTGGGTCTGGGACATATCCTTAATCATTTGGATTTTTGGAGGCGGCCGGCCACTCCAGGCCACAGGCCCCGAGAGACAAACACCGGCCCTTTTGCCTTTGAAGGAAAAGTTGCCAGCCCAGGTTGCTGATGTCAGTTTGTAGGGTTCCCTTGGGACTGTCTGGGAAGCACAGGTTTGAGGTGGGGGCAGGTTAGGTCTGGGACATATCCTTAATCATTTGGATTTTTTGGAGGCGTCCGGCCACTCAATGCCAAAGGCCCTTGGAGACAAACACTGGCCCTTTTCCCTGTTAAGGAAAAGTTGCCAGCCCTTGTTGCTGATGTCAGTTTGTAGGGTTCCCTTGGGACTGTCAGGGAAGCACAGGTTTGAGGTGGGGGCAGGTTGGGTCTGGGAAATATCTTTAATCGTTTGGATTTTTGGAGGCAGCCGGCCACTCATGGCCAAAGGCCCCTTCAGACAAACACTGGCCATTTTTTCTTGGAAAGATATAAGGTCAGACCTGGTTCCTGCTGTCAGTTTGTAGGGTTCCCTTGGGACTGTCAGGGCAGCACAAATTTGAGGTGGGGGCAGGTTGGGTCTGGGACATATCCTTAATCATTTGGATTTTCGGAGGCGGCCGGCCACTCCAGGCCACAGGACCCGAGAGGCAAACACCGGCCCTTTTGCCTTTGAAGGGAAAGTTGCCAGCCCAGGTTCCTCATGTCAGTTTATAGCGTTCTCTTGGGACTGTCAGGGCAGCACAAGTTTGTGGTGGAGGCAGGTTAGGTCTGGGACATATCTTTAATCGTTTGGTTTTTTGGAGGCGGCCGGCCACTCAAGGCCAAAGGCCCTTGGAGACAAACACCGGCCGTATTCCCTGTTAAGGAAAAGTTGCCAGCCCAGGTTGCTGATATCAGTTTGTAGGGTTCCCTTGGGACTGTCTGGGAAGCACAGGTTTGAGGTGGGGGCCGGTTGGGTCTGGGACATATCCTTAATCATTTGGATTTTTTGGAGGCGTCCGGCTACTCAATGCCAAAGGCCCTTGGAGACAAACACTGGCCCTTTTCCCTGTTAAGGAAAAGTTGCCAGCCCTTGTTGCTGATGTCAGTTTGTAGGGTTTCCTTGGACTGTCAGGGAAGCACAGGTTTGAGGTGGGGGCAGGTTGGGTCTGGGAAATATCTTTAATCGTTTGGAATTTTGGAGGCGGCCGGCCACTCAAGGCCAAAGGCCCCTTGGAGACAAACACTGGCCATTTTTTCTTGGAAAGATATAAGGTCAGACCTGGTTCCTGCTGTCAGTTTGTAGGGTTCTCTTGGGACTGTCAGGGCAGCACAAATTTGAGGTGGAGGCAGGTTAGGTCTGGGACATATCTTTAATCGTTTGGATTTTTGGAGGCAGCCGGCCACTCAAGGCCAAAGGCCCTTGGAGACAAACACCGGCCGTATTCCCTTTTAAGGAAAAGTTGCCGGTCCAGGTTGCTGATGTCAGTTTGTACGGTTCCCTTTGGACTGTAAGGGCAGCACAAATTTGAGGTGGGGGCAGGTTGGGTCTGGGACATATCTTTAATCGTTTGGATTTTTTGGAGGCATCCGGCCACTCAAGGCCCAAGGCCCCTTTAGACAAACACTAGCCATTTTTTCTTGGAAAGATATAAGGTCAGCCCTGGTTCGTGCTGTCAGTTCGTAGGGTTCCCTTGGGACTGTCAGGGAAGCACAGGTTTTGAGGTGGGGGCAGGTTTGGTCTGGGACATATCCTTAATCATTTGGATTTTCGGAGGCGGCCAGCCACTCCAGGCCACAGGCCCCAAGAGACAAACACCGGCCCTTTTGCATTTGAAGGAAAAGTTGCCAGCCCAGGTTCCTCATGTCAGTTTATAGCGTTCTCTTGGGACTGTCAGCGCAGCACAAGTTTGTGGTGGGGGCAGGTTAGGTCTGGGACATATCTTTAATCTTTTGGATTTTTTGGAGGCGGCCGGCCACTCAAGGCCAAAGGCCCCTTCAGACAAACACCGGCCGTATTCCCTTTTAAGGAAAGGTTGCTGGTCCACGTTGCTGATGTCAGTTTGTAGGGTTCCCTTTGGACTGTCGGGGCAGCTCAAATTTGAGTTGGGGGCTGGTTGGGTCTGGGACATATCTTTAATCGTTTGGTGTTTTGGAGGCGGCCGGCCACTCATGGCCACAGGCTCCTCGAGAAAAAGACCGGTCCTTGTCCCTGTAAGGAAAAGTTGCCGCTCCAGGTTGCTGATGTCTGCAGGTAGAGTTCCCTTGGGACTGTCAAGGCAGCACAGTTCTGAGGTGGGAGCCAGTTGGGTCTGGGACATATCCTTAATTGTTTGGATTTCTTTGAGGCGTCCGGCTACTCAGGGACACTGGCCCTTGGAGACAAACACCGGCCCTTTTCCCTGTTAAGGAAAAGTTGCCAGCCCTGGTTGCTGATGTCAGTTTGTAGGGTTCCCTTGGGACTGTCAGGGCAGCACAGGTTTGAGGTGGGGGTAGGTTGGGTCTGGGACATATCTTTAATCGTTTGGAGATTTTGGAGGCGGCCGGCCACTCTGGGACCAAGGCTCCTGAACACAAACACCGGCCCTTTTCCCTTTGAACGAAAATTTGCTAGACCAGGTTCCTGATGTCAGTTAGTAGAGTTCTCTTGAGACTGTCAGGGCAGCACATGTAAGAGGTGGGGGCAGGTTGGGTCTGGGACATATCTTTAATCGTTTGGAGATTTTGGAGGCGGCCGGCCACTCCGGGTCACAGGCTCCTGAAGACAAACACCGGCCCTTTTCCCTGTGAAGGAAAAGTTGCCAGCCCAGGTTCCTCTTGTCAGTTTATAGGGTTCCTTGGGGACTGTCAGGGCAGCACAAGTTTCTGGTGGGGCAGATTAAGTCTGGGACATATCATTAATCGTTTGGATTTTTTGGAGGCATCCGTCTACTCAGGGACAAAGGCCCCTTGGAGACAAACACCGGCCGTATTCCCTGTTAGGGAAAAGTTGCCAGCCCTTGTTGCTGATGTCAGTTTGTAGGGTTCCCTTGGGACTGTCAGGGAAGCACAGGTTTGAGGTGGGGGCAGGTTGGGTCTGGGAAATATCTTTAATCGTTTGGAATTTTGGAGGCAGCCGGCCACTCAAGGCCAAAGGCCCCTTCAGACAAACACTGGCCATTTTTTCTTGGAAAGATATATGGTCAGCCCTGGTTCCTGCTGTCTGTTCGTAGGGTTCCCTTGGGACTGTCAGGGAAGCACAAATTTGAGGTGGGGACAGGTTGGGTCTGGGACATATCCTTAATCATTTGGATTTTTGGAGGCGGCCGGCCACTCCAGGCCACAGGCCCCGAGAGACAAACACCGGCCCTTTTCCTTTTGAAGGAAAAGTTGCCAGCACAGGTTCCTCATGTCAGTTTATAGGGTTCCCTTGGGACTGTCAAGGCAGCACAAATTTGAGGTGGGGGCAGGTTAGGTCTGGGACATATCTTTAATCGTTTGGTTTTTTGGAGGCAGCCGGCCACAAAAGGCCACAGGCTCCTCGAGAAAAAGACCGCTCCTTTTCCCTGTAGGGAAAAGTTGCCGGTCCAGGTTGCTGATGTCTGCAGGTAGAGTTCCCGTTGGACTGTCAAGGCAGCACAGGTTGGAGGTGGGGGCAGGTTAGGTCTGGGAAGTATCTTTAATCGTTTGGATTTTTTGGAGGCATCCTTCTACTCAGGGACAAAGGCCCCTTGGAGACAAACACCGGCCGTATTCCCTGTTAAGGAAAAGTTGCCAGCCCTTGTTGCTGATGTCAGTTTGTAGGGTTCCCTTGGGACTTCCAGGGAAGCACAGGTTTGAGGTGGGGGCAGGTTGGGTCTGGGAAATATCTTTAATCGTTTGGATTTTTGGAGGCAGCCGGCCACTCAAGGCCAAAGGCCCCTTCAGACAAACACTGGCCATTTTTTCTTGGAAAGATATAAGGTCAGACCTGGTTCCTGCTGTCAGTTTGTAGGGTTCCCTTGGGACTGTCAGGGCAGCACAAATTTGAGGTGGGGGCAGGTTGGGTCTGGGACATATCCTTAATCATTTGGATTTTCGGAGGCGGCCGGCCACTCCAGGCCACAGGACCCGAGAGACAAACACCGGCCCTTTTGCCTTTGAAGGAAAAGTTGCCAGCCCAGGTTCCTCATGTCAGTTCATAGCGTTCTCTTGGGACTGTCAGGGCAGCACAAGTTTGTGGTGGAGGCAGGTTAGGTCTGGGACATATCTTTAATCGTTTGGTTTTTTGGAGGCGGCCGGCCACTCAAGGCAAAGGCCCTTGGAGACAAACACCGGCCGTATTCCCTGTTAAGGAAAAGTTGCCAGCCCTGGTTGCTGATGTCAGTTTGTAGGGTTCCCTTGGGACTGTCAGGGCAGCACAGATTTG
>NW_027099353.1:0-34716 GCF_031753505.1 Anomalospiza imberbis
CGTACTGGTCCATACCGGTCCATACTGGTCCGTACTGGTCCGTTCTGGTCTGCCCTTTTCCCATACTGGTCCGTACTGGTCCGCACTGGTCCATACTGGTCCATACTGTTCCGTACTGCCCCCTAGTGGTCCATACTGGTCACTAGTAGTCCGTACTGTCCGTACTGGTCCGTTCTGCTCCGTACTGGTCCATAGTGGTCCCGTACTGGTCCGTTCTGGTCCGTACGGGTCCATAGCGGTCCGTACTGTCCCTACTGGTCCGTACTGGTCCGCTCTGGTCCATAGTGGTCCGTACTGGTCCATACTGGTCCGTACTGGTCCACAATGGTCCGTTCCAGTCCGCACTGGTCCATACTGGTCCGTACTGGTCCGCACTGGTCCATACTGGTCCGTACTGGTCCGTACTGGTCCGTACTGGTCCCGCTCTAATCCATACTGGTCCGTACTGGTCCATACTGGTCCGTTACTGGTCCGTTCTGGTCCGTACTGGTCCGTATTGGTCCCTACTGTCCATACTGGTCCATACGGTCCGTTCTGGTCCGTACTGGTCCATACTGGTCCGTACTTGTCCACATTGGTCGGTACTGGTCCATAGTGGTCCGTACTGGTCCATACTGGTCCGTACTGGTCCGTCCTGGTCCGTATTGGTCCCTACTGATCCATACTGGTCCATACTGGTCCGTACCGGTCCGTTCTGGTCCGTAGTGGTCCATACTGGTACGTTCTGTTCCATAGTGGTCCGTACTAGTCCGTACTGGTCCGTTCTGGTCCGTAGTGGTCCGTACTGGTCCGTATTGGTCCCTACTGGTCCATACTGGTCCATACGGGTCCGTTCTGGTCCGTACTGGTCCATACTGGTCCGTACTGGTCCACATTGGTCGGTACTGGTCCCATAGTTGGTCCGTACCGGTCCATACTGGTCCGTACTGGTCCGTCCTGGTCCGTATTGGTCCCTACTGATCCATACTGGTCCATACTGGTCCGTACTGGTCCGTTCTGGTCCATACTGGTCCGTAGTGGTCCGTACTGGTCCGTACTGGTCCATAGTGGACTGTACTGGTCCCTACTGGTCCGTACTGGTCCATACTGGTCCGTACTGGTCCGTACTGGTCTGTTCTGGTCCATACTGGTCCATACTGGTCCGTACTGTTCCGTTCTGGTCCATACTGCTCTGTAGTGGTCCGTACTGGTCCGTAGAGTTCCCTATTGGTCCGTTCTGGTCCGTACTGGTCCATACTGGTCCATACTGGTCCGTACTGGTCCGTTCTGGTCCGTACTGGTCGCTACTGATCCATACTGGTCCATACTGGTCCATACTGGTCCGTTCTGGTCCGCACTGGTCCATACTGGTCCGTACTGGTCCATACTGGTCTGTACTGGTCCATACTAGTCCATACTTGTCCGTACTGGACCGTACTGGTCCATAGTGGTCCCTATTGGTCCGTTCTGGTCCGTACTGGGTCCGTACCGGTCCGTACTGCTCCGTCCTGGTCCGTTCTGGTCCATACTGGTCCGTTCTGGTCTGCACTGGTCCATACTGTCCGCACTGGTCCGTACTGGTCCGTACTGGCCCATACTGGTCCATATTGGTCCATACTGGTCCACACTGGTCCGTAGCGGTCCATACTGCTCCGTACTGGTCCCTACCGCCGTACTGGTCTGTACTGGTCTATACCGGTCCATACTGGTCGTACTGCTCCGTTCTGGTCTGCCTTGTCCATACTGGTCCGTACTGGGTCCGCACTGGTCCATACTGGTCCATACTGGTCCGTACTGCTCCGTACAGGTCCATACCGGTCCATACTGGTCCGTACTGGTCCGTTCTGGTCTGCCCTTGTCCATACTGGTCCGTACTGGTCCGCACTGGTCCATACTGGTCCATACTGCTCCGTACTGCCCCCTAGTGGTCCATACTGGTCACTAGTAGTCCGTACTGGTCCGTACTGGTCCGTTCTGCTCCGTACTGGTCCATAGTGGTCCGTACTGGTCCGTTCTGGTCCGTACGGGTCCATAGCGGTCCGTACTGTCCCTAGTGGTCCGTACTGGTCCGCTCTGGTCCATACTGGTCCGCACTGGTCCCTACTGGTCCGTACTGGTCCGCACTGGTCCATACTGGTCCGTACTGGTCCGTACTGGTCCGTACTGGTCCGCTCTAATCCATACTGGTCTGTACTGGTCCATACTGGTCCGTACTGGTCCGTTCTGGTCCGCACTGGTCCATACTGCTCCGCAATGGCCCGTACGGGTCGGTACTGGTCCATACTGGTCCGTACTGTCTGTTCTGGTCCATACTGGTCTGTAGTGGTCCGTACTGGTCCGTATTGGTCCGTAGTGGTCCGTACTGGTCCCTACTGGTCCGTACTGGTCCGTACTGGCCCATACTGGTCCGTTCTGGAACGTTCTGTTCCATATTGGTCCGTACTGGTCCGTACTAGTCCGCAATGGTCGTTCTGTTCCGCACTGGTCCGCACTGGTCCATACTGGTCCGTACTGGTCCGTTCTGGTCCGTACTGGTCCGTACTGGTCCGCTCTGGTCCATAGTGGTCCGTACTGGTCCATACTGGTCCGTACTGGTCCACAATGGTCCGTTCCAGTCCGCACTGGTCCATACTGGTCCGTACTGGTCCGCACTGGGTCCATACTGGTCCGTACTGGTCCGTACTGGTCCGTACTGGTCCGCTCTAATCCATACTGGTCCGTACCTGGTCCATACTGGTCCGTACTGGTCCGTAGTGGTCCGTACTGGTCCGTATTGGTCCCTACTGGTCCATACTGGTCCATACGGGTCCGTTCTGTCCGTACTGGTCCATACTGGTCCGTACTGGTCCACATTGGTCGGTACTGGTCCATAGTGGTCCGTACTGGGTCCATACTGGTCCGTACTGGTCCGTCCTGGTCCGTATTGGTCCCTACTGATCCATACTGATCCATACTGGTCCGTACTGGTCCGTTCTGGTCCATACTGGTCCGTAGTGGTCCGTACTGGTCCGTACTGGTCCATAGTGGACCGTACTGGTCCCCTACTGCTCCGTACTGGTCCGTACTGGTCCGTACTGGTCCGTACTGGTCTGTTCTGGTCCATACTGGTCCATACTGGTCCGTACTGTTCCGTTCTGGTCCATACTGGTCTGTAGTGGTCCGTACTGGTCCGTAGAGTTCCCTATTGGTCCGTTCTGGTCCATACTGGTCCATACTAGTCCATACTGGTCCGTACTGGTCCGTTCTGGTCCATAGTGGTCCCTATTGGTCCGTTCTGTTCCGTACTGGTCCGTACCGGTCCGTACTGCTCCGTCCTGGTCCGTTCTGGTCCATACTGGTCGTTCTGGTCTGCACTGGTCCATACTGGTCCGCACTGGTCCGTACTGGTCCGTACTGGCCCATACTGGTCCATATTGGTCCATACTGGTCCACACTGGTCCGTAGCGGTCCCATACTGCTCCGTACTGGTCCCTACCGGTCCGTACTGGTCCGTACTGGTCTATACCGGTCCATATGGTCCGTACTGCTCCGTTCTGGTCTGCCCTTGTCCATACTGGTCCGTACTGGTCCGCACTGGTCCATACTGGTCCATACTGGTCCGTACTGCTCCGTACAGGTCCATACCGGTCCATACTGGTCCGTACTGGTCCGCACTGGTCCATACTGGTCCATACTGCTCAGTACTGCCCCCTAGTGGTCCATACTGGTCACTAGTAGTCCGTACTGGTCCGTACTGGTCCGTTCTGCTCCGTACTGGTCCATAGTGGTCCGTACTGGTCCGTTCTGGTCCGTACGGGTCCATAGCGGTCCGTACTGTCCCTACTGGTCCGTACTGGTCCGCTCTGGTCCATAGTGGTCCGTACTGGTCCATACTGGTCCGTACTGGTCCACAATGGTCCGTTCCAGTCCGCACTGGTCCATACTGGTCCGTACTGGTCCGCACTGGTCCATACTGGTCCGTACTGGTCCGTACTGGTCCGTACTGGTCCGCTCTAATCCATACTGGTCCGTACTGGGTCCATACTGGTCCGTACTGGTCCGTTCTGGTCCGTACTGGTCCGTATTGGTCCCTACTGGTCCATACTGGGTCCATACGGGTCCGTTCTGGTCCGTACTGGTCCATACTGGTCCGTACTTGTCCACATTGGTCGGTACTGGTCCATAGTGTTCCGTACTGGTCCATACTGGTCCGTACTGGTCCGTCCTGGTCCGTATTGGTCCCTACTGATCCATACTGGTCCATACTGGTCCGTACCGGTCCGTTCTGGTCCGTAGTGGTCCATACTGGTACGTTCTGTTCCATAGTGGTCCGTACTAGTCCGTACTGGTCCGTTCTGGTCCGTAGTGGTCCGTACTGGTCCGTATTGGTCCCTACTGGTCCATACTGGTCCATACGGGTCCGTTCTGGTCCGTACTGGTCCATACTGGTCCGTACTGGTCCACATTGGTCGGTACTGGTCCATAGTGGTCCGTACCGGTCCATACTGGTCCGTACTGGTCCGTCCTGGTCCGTATTGGTCCCTACTGATCCATACTGGTCCATACTGGTCCGTACTGGTCCGTTCTGGTCCATACTGGTCCGTAGTGGTCCGTACTGGTCCGTACTGGTCCATAGTGGACTGTACTGGTCCCTACTGGTCCGTACTGGTCCATACTGGTCCGTACTGGTCCGTACTGGTCTGTTCTGGTCCATACTGGTCCATACTGGTCCGTACTGTTCCGTTCTGGTCCATACTGCTCTGTAGTGGTCCGTACTGGTCCGTAGAGTTCCCTATTGGTCCGTTCTGGTCCGTACTGGTCCATACTGGTCCATACTGGTCCGTACTGGTCCGTTCTGGTCCGTACTGGTCGCTACTGATCCATACTGGTCCATACTGGTCCATACTGGTCCGTTCTGGTCCGCACTGGTCCATACTGGTCCGTACTGGTCCATACTGGTCTGTACTGGTCCATACTAGTCCATACTTGTCCGTACTGGACCGTACTGGTCCATAGTGGTCCCTATTGGTCCGTTCTGGTCCGTACTGGTCCGTACCGGTCCGTACTGCTCCGTCCTGGTCCGTTCTGGTCCATACTGGTCCGTTCTGGTCTGCACTGGTCCATACTGGTCCGCACTGGTCCGTACTGGTCCGTACTGGCCCATACTGGTCCATATTGGTCCATACTGGTCCACACTGGTCCGTAGCGGTCCATACTGCTCCGTACTGGTCCCTACCGGCCGTACTGGTCTGTACTGGTCTATACCGGTCCATACTGGTCCGTACTGCTCCGTTCTGGTCTGCCCTTGTCCATACTGGTCCGTACTGGTCCGCACTGGTCCATACTGGTCCATACTGGTCCGTACTGCTCCGTACAGGTCCATACCGGTCCATACTGGTCCGTACTGGTCCGTTCTGGTCTGCCCTTGTCCATACTGGTCCGTACTGGTCCGCACTGGTCCATACTGGTCCATACTGCTCCGTACTGCCCCCTAGTGGTCCATACTGGTCACTAGTAGTCCGTACTGGTCCGTACTGGTCCGTTCTGCTCCGTACTGGTCCATAGTGGTCCGTACTGGTCCGTTCTGGTCCGTACGGGTCCATAGCGGTCCGTACTGTCCCTAGTGGTCCGTACTGGTCCGCTCTGGTCCATACTGGTCCGCACTGGTCCCTACTGGTCCGTACTGGTCCGCACTGGTCCATACTGGTCCGTACTGGTCCGTACTGGTCCGTACTGGTCCGCTCTAATCCATACTGGTCTGTACTGGTCCATACTGGTCCGTACTGGTCCGTTCTGGTCCGCACTGGTCCATACTGCTCCGCAATGGCCCGTACGGGTCGGTACTGGTCCATACTGGTCCGTACTGGTCTGTTCTGGTCCATACTGGTCTGTAGTGGTCCGTACTGGTCCGTATTGGTCCGTAGTGGTCCGTACTGGTCCCTACTGGTCCGTACTGGTCCGTACTGGCCCATACTGGTCCGTTCTGGAACGTTCTGTTCCATATTGGTCCGTACTGGTCCGTACTAGTCCGCAATGGTCCGTTCTGTTCCGCACTGGTCCGCACTGGTCCATACTGGTCCGTACTGGTCCGTTCTGGTCCGTACTGGTCCGTACTGGTCCGCTCTGGTCCATAGTGGTCCGTACTGGTCCATACTGGTCCGTACTGGTCCACAATGGTCCGTTCCAGTCCGCACTGGTCCATACTGGTCCGTACTGGTCCGCACTGGTCCATACTGGTCCGTACTGGTCCGTACTGGTCCGTACTGGTCCGCTCTAATCCATACTGGTCCGTACTGGTCCATACTGGTCCGTACTGGTCCGTAGTGGTCCGTACTGGTCCGTATTGGTCCCTACTGGTCCATACTGGTCCATACGGGTCCGTTCTGGTCCGTACTGGTCCATACTGGTCCGTACTGGTCCACATTGGTCGGTACTGGTCCATAGTGGTCCGTACTGGTCCATACTGGTCCGTACTGGTCCGTCCTGGTCCGTATTGGTCCCTACTGATCCATACTGATCCATACTGGTCCGTACTGGTCCGTTCTGGTCCATACTGGTCCGTAGTGGTCCGTACTGGTCCGTACTGGTCCATAGTGGACCGTACTGGTCCCTACTGCTCCGTACTGGTCCGTACTGGTCCGTACTGGTCCGTACTGGTCTGTTCTGGTCCATACTGGTCCATACTGGTCCGTACTGTTCCGTTCTGGTCCATACTGGTCTGTAGTGGTCCGTACTGGTCCGTAGAGTTCCCTATTGGTCCGTTCTGGTCCATACTGGTCCATACTAGTCCATACTGGTCCGTACTGGTCCGTTCTGGTCCATAGTGGTCCCTATTGGTCCGTTCTGTTCCGTACTGGTCCGTACCGGTCCGTACTGCTCCGTCCTGGTCCGTTCTGGTCCATACTGGTCCGTTCTGGTCTGCACTGGTCCATACTGGTCCGCACTGGTCCGTACTGGTCCGTACTGGCCCATACTGGTCCATATTGGTCCATACTGGTCCACACTGGTCCGTAGCGGTCCATACTGCTCCGTACTGGTCCCTACCGGTCCGTACTGGTCCGTACTGGTCTATACCGGTCCATACTGGTCCGTACTGCTCCGTTCTGGTCTGCCCTTGTCCATACTGGTCCGTACTGGTCCGCACTGGTCCATACTGGTCCATACTGGTCCGTACTGCTCCGTACAGGTCCATACCGGTCCATACTGGTCCGTACTGGTCCGCACTGGTCCATACTGGTCCATACTGCTCAGTACTGCCCCCTAGTGGTCCATACTGGTCACTAGTAGTCCGTACTGGTCCGTACTGGTCCGTTCTGCTCCGTACTGGTCCATAGTGGTCCGTACTGGTCCGTTCTGGTCCGTACGGGTCCATAGCGGTCCGTACTGTCCCTACTGGTCCGTACTGGTCCGCTCTAATCCATACTGGTCTGTACTGGTCCATACTGGTCCGTACTGGTCCGTTCTGGTCCGCACTGGTCCATACTGGTCCGCAATGGTCCGTACTGGTCGGTACTGGTCCATACTGGTCCGTACTGGTCTGTTCTGGTCCATACTGGTCTGTAGTGGTCCGTACTGGTCCGTATTGGTCCGTAGTGGTCCGTACTGGTCCCTACTGGTCCGTACTGGTCCGTACTGGCCCATACTGGTCCGTTCTGGTACGTTCTGTTCCATATTGGTCCGTACTGGTCCGTACTAGTCCGCAATGGTCCGTTCTGTTCCGCACTGGTCCGCACTGGCCCATACTGGTCCGTACTGGTCCGTTCTGGTCCGTACTGGTCCGTACTGGTCTGTTCTGGTCCGCAATGGTCCATACTTGTCCGTACTGGTCCGTTCTGGTCCATACTGTTCCGTACTGGTCCGTTTTGGTCCGTACTGGTCCAACGTGTTCCGTGCTGGTCCATACTGGTCCATACTGGTCCGTTCTGGTCCGCACTGGTCCATACTGGTACGTTCTGTTCCACAGTGGTCCGTACTAGTCTGTACTGGTCCGTTCTGGTCCGCACTGGTCCGCACTGGTCCGTACTGGTCCGTCCTGGTCCGTATTGGTCCGTCCTGGTCCGTATTGGTCCCTACCGATCCATACTGGTCCATACTGGTCCATACTGGTCCGTTCTGGTCCATACTGGTCCATACTGGTCCGTACTGGTCCGTACTGGTCCATACTGGTCCGTACTGGTCCATAGCGTTCCGTACTGGTCCCTACCGGTCCGTACTGGTCCCTACCGGTCCGTACTGGTCCCTACCAGTCCGTACTGGTCCGTTCTGGTACGTTCTGTTCCATAGTGGTCCGTACTAGTCCGTAGTGGTTGGTTCTGGTCCGCACTGGTCCGTACTGGTCCATACTGCTCCGTACTGCTCCGTTCTGGTCCGTACTGGTCCATAGTGGTCCGTACTGGTCTATTCTGGTCCGTACTGGTCCATAGTGTTCCGTGCTGGTCCGTACTGGTCCGTTCTGGTCTGCCCTTGTCCATACTGGTCCGTACTGGTCCGCACTGGTCCATACTGGTCCATAATGGTCCGTACTGGTCCGTACTGGTCCATACCGGTCCATACTGGTCCGTACTGGTCCGTTCTGGTCTGCCCTTTTCCATACTGGTCCGTACTGGTCCGCACTGGTCCATACTGGTCCATACTGTTCCGTACTGCCCCCTAGTGGTCCATACTGGTCACTAGTAGTCCGTACTGGTCCGTACTGGTCCGTTCTGCTCCGTACTGGTCCATAGTGGTCCGTACTGGTCCGTTCTGGTCCGTACGGGTCCATAGCGGTCCGTACTGTCCCTACTGGTCCGTACTGGTCCGCTCTGGTCCATAGTGGTCCGTACTGGTCCATACTGGTCCGTACTGGTCCACAATGGTCCGTTCCAGTCCGCACTGGTCCATACTGGTCCGTACTGGTCCGCACTGGTCCATACTGGTCCGTACTGGTCCGTACTGGTCCGTACTGGTCCGCTCTAATCCATACTGGTCCGTACTGGTCCATACTGGTCCGTACTGGTCCGTTCTGGTCCGTACTGGTCCGTATTGGTCCCTACTGGTCCATACTGGTCCATACGGGTCCGTTCTGGTCCGTACTGGTCCATACTGGTCCGTACTTGTCCACATTGGTCGGTACTGGTCCATAGTGGTCCGTACTGGTCCATACTGGTCCGTACTGGTCCGTCCTGGTCCGTATTGGTCCCTACTGATCCATACTGGTCCATACTGGTCCGTACCGGTCCGTTCTGGTCCGTAGTGGTCCATACTGGTACGTTCTGTTCCATAGTGGTCCGTACTAGTCCGTACTGGTCCGTTCTGGTCCGCACTGGTCTGCACTGGTCCGTACTGGTCCGTCCTGGTCCGTATTGGTCCGTCGTGGTCCGTATTGGTCCCTACCGATCCATACTGGTCCATACTGGTCCATACTGGTCCGTTCTGGTCCGCACTGGTCCATACTGGTCCGTACTGGTCCGTACTGGTCCATACTGGTCCGTACTGGTCCATAGTGTTCCGTACTGGTCCCTACCGGTCCGTACTGGTCCCTACCAGTCCGTACTGGTCCGTTCTGGTACGTTCTGTTCCATAGTGGTCCGTACTAGTCCGTACTGGTCGGTTCTGGTCCGCACTGGTCCTCACTGGTCCATACTGGTCCGTCCAGGTCCGTACTGCTCCACACTGCTCCGTACTGCCCCCTTGTGGTCCGTACTGGTCCTTAGTGTTCCGTACTGGTCCGTACTGGTCCATACTGGTCCATACTGGTCCGTACTGGTCCGCACTGGTCCATACTGGTCCGCACTGGTCCATACTGGTCCGTACTGGTCCGTACTGGTCTGTTCTGGTCGGCACTGGTCCATACTGGTCCGTACTGGTCCGATCTGGTCCGTACTGGTCCGTTCTGGTCCATACTGGTCTGTAGTGGTCCGTACTGGTCCGTACTGGTCCGTAGAGTTCCCTATTGGTCCGTTCTGGACCGTACTGGTCCATACTGGTCCATACTGGTCCGTACTGGTCCATACTAGTCCATACTGGTCCGTACTGGTCCGTCCTGGTCTGTATTGGTCCCTACTTATCCATACTGGTCCATACTGGTCCGTACTGGTCCGTCCTGGTCCGTACTGGTCTGTTCTGGTCCGCACTGGTCCATACTGGTCCATAGTGATCCGTACTCGTCCGTACTGGTCTGTTCTGGTCCCCACTGGTCCGTACTGGTCCACACTGTTCCCTATTGGTCCGTTCTGGTCCGTTCTGGTCCGTACTGGTCCATACTGGTCCATAATGGTCCGTACTAGTCCATACTGGTCCATACTGGTCCGTACTGGTCCGTCCTGGTCCGCTCTAATCCATACTGGTCCGTACTGGTCCATACTGGTCCGTACTGGTCCGTTCTGGTCCGCACTGGTCCATACTGGTCCGTATTGGTCCATACTGGTCCGTACTGGTCCATACTGGTCCATACTGATTTGTACTGGTCCGTACTGGTCCATACTGGTCCGTACTGGTCCGTTCTGGTCTGCCCTTGTCCATACTGGTCCGTACTGGTCCGCACTGGTCCATACTGGTCCATACTGGTCCGTACTGGTCCGTACAGGTCCATACCGGTCTATACTGGTCCGTACTGGTCCGTTCTGGTCTGCCCTTGTCCATACTGGTCCGTACTGGTCCGCACTGGTCCATACTGGTCCATAGTGCTCCGTACTGCCCCCTAGTGGTCCGTACTGGTCACTAGTAGTCCGTACTGGTCCGTACTGGTCCGTTCTGCTCCGTACTGGTCCATAGTGGTCCGTACTGGTCCGTACTGGTCCGTACGGGTCCATAGCGGTCCGTACTGTCCCTACTGGTCCGTACTGCTCCGCTCTGGTCCATAGTGGTCCGTACTGGTCCATACTGGTCCGTACTGGTCCACAATAGTCCGTTCCAGTCCGCACTGGTCCATACTGGTCCGTACTGGTCCGCACTGGTCCATACTGGTCCGTACTGGTCCGTACTGGTTTGTACTGGTCCGCTCTAATCCATACTGGTCCGTACTGGTCCATACTGGTCCGTACTGGTCCGTTCTGGTCCGTACTGGTCCATACTAGTCCGTACTGGTCCGTATTGGTCCCTACTGGTCCATACTGGTCCATACGGGTCCGTTCTGGTCCGTACTGTTCCATAGTGGTCCGTACTGGTCCGTTCTGATCTGTACTGGTCCATACTGGTCCGTACTGGTCCGTTCTTGTCCGTACTGGTCCATAGTGTTCCGTACTGGTCCCTACCGGTCCGTACTGGTCCCTACCAGTCCGTACTGGTCCGTTCTGGTACGTTCTGTTCCATAGTGGTCCGTACTAGTCCGTACTGGTCGGTTCTGGTCTACACTGGTCCTCACTGGTCCATACTGGTCCGTCCTGGTCCGTACTGGTCCATACTGCTCCGTACTGCCCCCTTGTGGTCCGTACTGGTCCCTAGTATTCCTTACTGGTCCGTACTGGTCCGTTCTGGTCCGTACTGGTCCATAGTGGTCCGTACTGGTCTATTCTGGTCGTACTGGTCCATAGTGTTCCGTGCTGGTCCGTACTGGTCCGTTCTGGTCTGCCCTTGTCCATACTGGTCCGTTCTGGTCCGTACTGGTCCGTATTGGTCCCTACTGGTCCATACTGGTCCATACGGGTCCGTTCTGGTCCGTACTGGTCCATACTGGTCCGTACTGGTCCACATTGGTCGGTACTGGTCCATAGTGGTCCGTACTGGTCCATACTGGTCCGTACTGGTCCGTCCTGGTCCGTATTGGTCCCTACTGATCCATACTGGTCCATACTGGTCCGTACTGGTCCGTTCTGGTCCATACTGGTCCGTAGTGGTCCGTACTGGTCCATACTGGTCCATAGTGGACTGTACTGGTCCCTACTGGTCCGTACTGGTCCATACTGGTCCGTACTGGTCCGTACTGGTCTGTTCTGGTCCATACTGGTCCATACTGGTCCGTACTGTTCCGTTCTGGTCCATACTGCTCTGTAGTGGTCCGTACTGGTCCGTAGAGTTCCCTATTGGTCCGTTCTGGTCCGTACTGGTCCATACTGGTCCATACTGGTCCGTACTGGTCCGTTCTGGTCCGTACTGGTCGCTACTGATCCATACTGGTCCATACTGGTCCATACTGGTCCGTTCTGGTCCGCACTGGTCCATACTGGTCCGTACTGGTCCATACTGGTCTGTACTGGTCCATACTAGTCCATACTTGTCCGTACTGGACCGTACTGGTCCATAGTGGTCCCTATTGGTCCGTTCTGGTCCGTACTGGTCCGTACCGGTCCGTACTGCTCCGTCCTGGTCCGTTCTGGTCCATACTGGTCCGTTCTGGTCTGCACTGGTCCATACTGGTCCGCACTGGTCCGTACTGGTCCGTACTGGCCCATACTGGTCCATATTGGTCCATACTGGTCCACACTGGTCCGTAGCGGTCCATACTGCTCCGTACTGGTCCCTACCGGTCCGTACTGGTCCGTACTGGTCTATACCGGTCCATACTGGTCCGTACTGCTCCGTTCTGGTCTGCCCTTGTCCATACTGGTCCGTACTGGTCCGCACTGGTCCATACTGGTCCATACTGGTCCGTACTGCTCCGTACAGGTCCATACCGGTCCATACTGGTCCGTACTGGTCCGTTCTGGTCTGCCCTTGTCCATACTGGTCCGTACTGGTCCGCACTGGTCCATACTGGTCCATACTGCTCCGTACTGCCCCCTAGTGGTCCATACTGGTCACTAGTAGTCCGTACTGGTCCGTACTGGTCCGTTCTGCTCCGTACTGGTCCATAGTGGTCCGTACTGGTCCGTTCTGGTCCGTACGGGTCCATAGCGGTCCGTACTGTCCCTAGTGGTCCGTACTGGTCCGCTCTGGTCCATACTGGTCCGTACTGGTCCATACTGGTCCGTACTGGTCCACAATGGTCCGTTCCAGTCCGCACTGGTCCCTACTGGTCCGTACTGGTCCGCACTGGTCCATACTGGTCCGTACTGGTCCGTACTGGTCCGTACTGGTCCATACTGCTCCGCAATGGCCCGTACTGGTCGGTACTGGTCCATACTGGTCCGTACTGGTCTGTTCTGGTCCATACTGGTCTGTAGTGGTCCGTACTGGTCCGTATTGGTTCGTAGTGGTCCGTACTGGTCCCTACTGGTCCGTACTGGTCCGTACTGGCCCATACTGGTCCGTTCTGGAACGTTCTGTTCCATATTGGTCCGTACTGGTCCGTACTAGTCCGCAATGGTCCGTTCTGTTCCGCACTGGTCCGCACTGGTCCATACTGGTCCGTACTGGTCCGTTCTGGTCCGTACTGGTCCGTACTGGTCCGCTCTGGTCCATAGTGGTCCGTACTGGTCCATACTGGTCCGTACTGGTCCACAATGGTCCGTTCCAGTCCGCACTGGTCCATACTGGTTAGTACTGGTCCGCACTGGTCCGTACTGGTCCGTACTGGTCCGTACTGGTCCGTACTGGTCCGCTCTAATCCATACTGGTCCGTACTGGTCCATACTGGTCCGTACTGGTCCGTAGTGGTCCGTACTGGTCCGTATTGGTCCCTACTGGTCCATACTGGTCCATACGGGTCCGTTCTGGTCCGTACTGGTCCATACTGGTCCGTACTGGTCCACATTGGTCGGTACTGGTCCATAGTGGTCCGTACTGGTCCATACTGGTCCGTACTGGTCCGTCCTGGTCCGTATTGGTCCCTACTGATCCATACTGGTCCATACTGGTCCGTACTGGTCCGTTCTGGTCCATACTGGTCCGTAGTGGTCCGTACTGGTCCGTACTGGTCCATAGTGGACCGTACTGGTCCCTACTGCTCCGTACTGGTCCGTACTGGTCCGTACTGGTCCGTACTGGTCTGTTCTGGTCCATACTGGTCCATACTGGTCCGTACTGTTCCGTTCTGGTCCATACTGGTCTGTAGTGGTCCGTACTGGTCCGTAGAGTTCCCTATTGGTCCGTTCTGGTCTATACTGGTCCATACTAGTCCATACTGGTCCGTACTGGTCCGTTCTGGTCCATAGTGGTCCCTATTGGTCCGTTCTGTTCCGTACTGGTCCGTACCGGTCCGTACTGCTCCGTCCTGGTCCGTTCTGGTCCATACTGGTCCGTTCTGGTCTGCACTGGTCCATACTGGTCCGCACTGGTCCGTACTGGTCCGTACTGGCCCATACTGGTCCATATTGGTCCATACTGGTCCACACTGGTCCGTAGCGGTCCATACTGCTCCGTACTGGTCCCTACCGGTCCGTACTGGTCCGTACTGGTCTATACCGGTCCATACTGGTCCGTACTGCTCCGTTCTGGTCTGCCCTTGTCCATACTGGTCCGTACTGGTCCGCACTGGTCCATACCGGTCCATACTGGTCCGCACTGGTCCATACTGGTCCATACTGCTCAGTATTGCCCCCTAGTGGTCCATACTGGTCACTAGTAGTCCGTACTGGTCCGTACTGGTCCGTTCTGCTCCGTACTGGTCCATAGTGGTCCGTACTGGTCCGTTCTGCTCCGTACTGGTCCATAGCGGTCCGTACTGTCCCTACTGGTCCGTACTGCTCCGCTCTGGTCCATAGTGGTCCGTACTGGTCCATACTGGTCCGTACTGGTCCGTTCTGGTCCGCACTGGTCCATACTGGTCCGCAATGGTCCGTACTGGTCGGTACTGGTCCATACTGGTCCGTACTGGTCTGTTCTGGTCCATACTGGTCTGTAGTGGTCCGTACTGGTCCGTATTGGTCCGTAGTGGTCCGTACTGGTCCCTACTGCTCCGTACTGGTCCGTACTGGCCCATACTGGTCCGTTCTGGTACATTCTGTTCCATATTGGTCCGTACTGGTCCGTACTAGTCCGCAATGGTCCGTTCTGTTCCGCACTGGTCCGCACTGGCCCATACTGGTCCGTACTGGTCCGTTCTGGTCCGTACTGGTCCGTACTGGTCTGTTCTGGTCCGCAATGGTCCATACTTGTCCGTACTGATCCGTTCTGGTCCATACTGTTCCGTACTGGTCCGTTTTGGTCCGTACTGGTCCAACGTGTTCCGTGCTGGTCCATACTGGTCCATACTGGTCCGTTCTGGTCCGCACTGGTCCATACTGGTACGTTCTGTTCCATAGTGGTCCGTACTAGTCCGTAGTGGTTGGTTCTGGTCCGCACTGGTCCGTACTGGTCCATACTGCTCCGTACTGCTCCGTTCTGGTCCGTACTGGTCCATAGTGGTCCGTACTGGTCTATTCTGGTCCGTACTGGTCCATAGTGTTCCGTGCTGGTCCGTACTGGTCCGTTCTGGTCTGCCCTTGTCCATACTGGTCCGTACTGGTCCGCACTGGTCCATACTGGTCCATAATGGTCCGTACTGGTCCGTACTGGTCCATAGTGGTCCATACTGGTCCGTACTGGTCCGTTCTGGTCTGCCCTTGTCCATACTGGTCCGTACTGGTCCGCACTGGTCCATACTGGTCCATACTGTTCCGTACTGCCCCCTAGTGGTCCATACTGGTCACTAGTAGTCCGTACTGGTCCGTACTGGTCCGTTCTGCTCCGTACTGGTCCATAGTGGTCCGTACTGGTCCGTTCTGGTCCGTACGGGTCCATAGCGGTCCGTACTGTCCCTACTGGTCCGTACTGGTCCGCTCTGGTCCATAGTGGTCCGTACTGGTCCATACTGGTCCGTACTGGTCCACAATGGTCCGTTCCAGTCCGCACTGGTCCATACTGGTCCGTACTGGTCCGCACTGGTCCATACTGGTCCGTACTGGTCCGTACTGGTCCGTACTGGTCCGCTCTAATCCATACTGGTCCGTACTGGTCCATACTGGTCCGTACTGGTCCGTTCTGGTCCGTACTGGTCCGTATTGGTCCCTACTGGTCCATACTGGTCCATACGGGTCCGTTCTGGTCCGTACTGGTCCATACTGGTCCGTACTTGTCCACATTGGTCGGTACTGGTCCATAGTGGTCCGTACTGGTCCATACTGGTCCGTACTGGTCCGTCCTGGTCCGTATTGGTCCCTACTGATCCATACTGGTCCATACTGGTCCGTACCGGTCCGTTCTGGTCCGTAGTGGTCCATACTGGTCCGTACTGGTCCATACTGGTCCATACTGGTCCGTACTGGTCCGTTCTGGTACGTTCTGTTCCATAGTGGTCCGTACTAGTCCGTACTGGTCGGTTCTGGTCCGCACTGGTCCTCACTGGTCCATACTGGTCCGTCCAGGTCCGTACTGCTCCACACTGCTCCGTACTGCCCCCTTGTGGTCCGTACTGGTCCTTAGTGTTCCGTACTGGTCCGTACTGGTCCATACTGGTCCATACTGGTCCGTACTGGTCCGCACTGGTCCATACTGGTCCGCACTGGTCCATACTGGTCCGTACTGGTCCGTACTGGTCTGTTCTGGTCGGCACTGGTCCATACTGGTCCGTACTGGTCCGATCTGGTCCGTACTGGTCCGTTCTGGTCCATACTGGTCTGTAGTGGTCCGTACTGGTCCGTACTGGTCCGTAGAGTTCCCTATTGGTCCGTTCTGGACCGTACTGGTCCATACTGGTCCATACTGGTCCGTACTGGTCCATACTGGTCCATACTGGTCCGTACTGGTCCGTCCTGGTCTGTATTGGTCCCTACTTATCCATACTGGTCCATACTGGTCCGTACTGGTCCGTCCTGGTCCGTACTGGTCTGTTCTGGTCCGCACTGGTCCATACTGGTCCATAGTGATCCGTACTCGTCCGTACTGGTCTGTTCTGGTCCCCACTGGTCCGTACTGGTCCACACTGTTCCCTATTGGTCCGTTCTGGTCCGTTCTGGTCCGTACTGGTCCATACTGGTCCATAATGGTCCGTACTAGTCCATACTGGTCCATACTGGTCCGTACTGGTCCGTCCTGGTCCGCTCTAATCCATACTGGTCCGTACTGGTCCATACTGGTCCGTACTGGTCCGTTCTGGTCCGCACTGGTCCATACTGGTCCGTACTGGTCCATACTGGTCCGTACTGGTCCATACTGGTCCATACTGATTTGTACTGGTCCGTACTGGTCCGTACTGGTCCATAGTTTTCCGTTCTGGTCCGTACTGGTCCGTACTGGTCCGTCCTGGACTGTTCTGGTCCATACAGGTCCGTTCTGTTCCGCTCTGGTCCATACTGGTCCGCAATGGTCCGTACTGGTCCGTACTGGTCCGTACTGGTCTGCCCTTGTCCATACTGGTCCGTACTGGTCCGCACTGGTCCATACTGGTCCATACTGGTCCGTACTGGTCCGTACAGGTCCATACCGGTCCATACTGGTCCGTACTGGTCCGTTCTGGTCTGCCCTTGTCCATACTGGTCCGTACTGGTCCGCACTGGTCCATACTGGTCCATACTGCTCCGTACTGCCCCCTAGTGGTCCATACTGGTCACTAGTAGTCCGTACTGGTCCGTACTGGTCCGTTCTGCTCCGTACTGGTCCATAGTGGTCCGTACTGGTCCGTACTGGTCCGTACGGGTCCATAGCGGTCCGTACTGTCCCTACTGGTCCGTACTGCTCCGCACTGGTCCATAGTGGTCCGTACTGGTCCATACTGGTCCGTACTGGTCCACAATAGTCCGTTCCAGTCCGCACTGGTCCATACTGGTCCGTACTGGTCCGTACTGGTCCGTACTGGTCCGCTCTAATCCATACTGGTCCGTACTGGTCCATACTGGTCCGTACTGGTCCGTTCTGGTCCGTACTGGTCCATACTAGTCCGTACTGGTCCGTATTGGTCCCTACTGGTCCATACTGGTCCATACGGGTCCGTTCTGGTCCGTACTGTTCCATAGTGGTCCGTACTGGTCCGTTCTGATCTGTACTGGTCCATACTGGTCCGTACTGGTCCGTTCTTGTCCGTACTGGTCCATAGTGTTCCGTACTGGTCCCTACCGGTCCGTACTGGTCCCTACCAGTCCGTACTGGTCCGTTCTGGTACGTTCTGTTCCATAGTGGTCCGTACTAGTCCGTACTGGTCGGTTCTGGTCTACACTGGTCCTCACTGGTCCATACTGGTCCGTCCTGGTCCGTACTGGTCCATACTGCTCCGTACTGCCCCCTTGTGGTCCGTACTGGTCCCTAGTATTCCTTACTGGTCCGTACTGGTCCGTTCTGGTCCGTACTGGTCCATAGTGGTCCGTACTGGTCTATTCTGGTCGTACTGGTCCATAGTGTTCCGTGCTGGTCCGTACTGGTCCGTTCTGGTCTGCCCTTGTCCATACTGGTCCGTACTGGTCCGTACTGGTCTGTACTCGTCCATACTGGTCCGTACTGGTCCGTACCGGTCCATACCGGTCCATACTGGTCCGTACTGGTCCGTACTGGTCTGCCCTTGTCCATACTGGTCCGTACTGGTCCGCACTCGTCCATACTGGTCCATAGTGCTCCGTACTGCCCCCTAGTGGTCCGTACTGGTCACTAGTAGTCCGTACTGGTCCGTACTGGTCCGTTCTGCTCCGTACTGGTCCATAGTGGTCCATTCTGGTCCGTACTGGTCCATAGTGTTCCGTGCTGGTCCATACTGGTCACTACTGGTCTGTTCTGGTCCGCACTGGTCCATACTGGTACGTTCTGTTCCATAGTGGTCCGTACTGGTCCGTACTGGTCTGTTCTGGTCCGCACTGGTCCATACTGGTCCGTTCTGGTTCGTACTGGTCCATAGTGGTCCGTACTGGTCCATTCTGGCCCGTACTGGTCCATAGTGTTCCGTACTGGTCCGTTCTGGTCCGTACTGGTCCATACTGGTCCGTAGTGTTCCCTACCGGTCCATACTGGTCCCTACCAGTCCGTACTGGTCCGTTCTGGTACGTTCTGTTCCATAGTGGTCCGTCCTAGTCCGTACTGGTCGGTTCTGGTCCGCACTGGTCCTCACTGGTCCATACTGGTCCGTCCAGGTCCGTACTGGTCCACAATGCTCCGTACTGCCCCCTTGTGGTCCGTACTGGTCCCTAGTATTCCGTACTGGTCCGTACTGGTCCGTACTGGTCCGTACTGGTCCGTACTGGTCCGTCCTGGTCCGTATTGGTCCCTACCGATCCATACTGGTCCATACTGGTCCATACTGGTCCGTTCTGGTCCGCACTGGTCCATACCGGTCCGTACTGGTCCATACTGGTCTGTTCTGGTCCATAGTGGTCCGTACTGGTCCATACTAGTCCATACTTGTCCGTAGTGGTCCCTATTGGTCCGTTCTTGTCCGTACTGGTCCGTACTGGTCCGTCCTGGTCTGTTCTGGTCCATACAGGTCCGTTCTGGTCCGCACTGGTCCATACTGCTCCGCAATGGTCCGTACTGGTCCGTACAGGTCCCTACCGGTCCGTACTGGTCCGTACTGCTCCATACCGGTCCATACTGGTCCGTACTGGTCCCTTCTGGTCTGCCCTTGTCCATACTGGTCCGTACTGGTCCGCACTGGTCCATACTGGTCCATACTGGTCCGTACTGGTCCGTACCGGTCCATACCGGTCCATACTGGTCCGTACTGGTCCGTACTGGTCTGCCCTTGTCCATACTGGTCCGTACTGGTCCGCACTCGTCCATACTGGTCCATAGTGCTCCGTACTGCCCCCTAGTGGTCCGTACTGGTCACTAGTAGTCCGTACTGGTCCATACTGGTCCGTTCTGCTCCGTACTGGTCCATAGTGGTCCGTACTGGTCCATTCTGGTCTGTACTGGTCCATAGTGTTCCGTGCTGGTCCATACTGGTCCATACTGGTCCGTTCTGGTCCGCACTGGTCCATACTGGTACGTTCTGTTCCATAGTGGTCCGTACTAGTCCGTACTAGTCCGTACTTGTCCGTTCTGTTCCGCACTGGTCCGCACTGGTCCATACTGGTCCGTACTGGTCCGTTCTGGTCCGTACTGGTCCGTACTGGTCTGTTCTGGTCCGCAATGGTCCATACTTGTCCGTACTGATCCGTTCTGGTCCATACTGTTCCGTACTGGTCCGTTCTGGTACGTTCTGTTCCATAGTGGTCCGTACTAGTCCGTACTGGTCCGTTCTGGTCCGCACTGGTCCGCACTGGTCCGTACTGGTCCGTCCTGGTCCGTATTGGTCCGTCCTGGTCCGTATTGGTCCCTACCGATCCATACTGGTCCATACTGGTCCATACTGGTCCGTTCTGGTCCGCACTGGTCCATACTGGTCCGTACTGGTCCGTACTGGTCCGTACTGGTCCGTACTGGTCCATAGTGTTCCGTACTGCTCCCTACCGGTCCGTACTGGTCCCTACCAGTCCGTACTGGTCCGTTCTGGTACGTTCTGTTCCATATTGGTCCGTACTACTCCGTACTTCTCCGTTCTGTTCCGCACTGGTCCGCACTGGTCCATACTGGTCCGCACTGGTCCATACTGGTCCGTACTGGTCGGTACTTGTCTGTTCTGGTCCGCACTGGTCCATACTGGTACGTTCTGTTCCATAGTGGTCCGTACTAGTCCGTACTTGTGCGTTCTGTTCCTCACTGGTCCGCACTGGTCCATACTGGTCCGCACTGGTCCATACTGGTCCGTACTGGTCCGTACTGGTCTGTTCTGGTCCGCAATGGTCCATACTTGTCCGTACTGGTCCATACTGGTCCATACTGTTCCGTACTGGTCCGTTCTGGTCCGTACTGGTCCATCGTGTTCCGTGCTGGTCCATACTGGTCCATACTGGTCCGTTCTGGTCCGCACTGGTCCATACTGGTACGTTCTGTTCCATAGTGGTCCGTACTAGTCCGTACTGGTCCGTTCTGGTCCGCACTGGTCCGCACTGGTCCGTACTGGTCCGTCCTGGTCCGTATTGGTCCGTCCTGGTCCGTATTGGTCCCTACCGATCCTCACTGGTCCATACTGGTCCATACTGGTCCGTTCTGGTCCGCACTGGTCCATACTGGTCCGTACTGGTCCGTACTGGTCCGTACTGGTCCGTACTGGTCCGCACTGCTCCGTACTGGTCCATACTGGTCCGTACTGGTCTGTCCTGGTCCGTATTGTTCCCTACTGATCCATACTGGTCCATACTGGTCCATACTGGTCCGTTCTGGTCCGCACTGGTCCATACTGGTCCATACTGGTCCATATTGGTCCGTACTGGTCCATACTGGTCCATACTCGTCTGTACTGGTCCGTACTGGTCCGTAGTGGTCCCTATTGGTCCGTTTAGGTCCGTACTGGTCCGTACTGGTCCGTCCTGGTCTGTTCTGGTCCATACAGGTCCGTTCTGGTCCGCACTGGTCTATACTGGTTCGCAATGGTCCGTACTAGTCCGTACTGGCCCGTACTGGTCCGTACTGGTCCGTACTTGTCCATACTGGTCCATACTGGTCTGTACTGGTCCGTTCTGGTCTGCCCTTGTCCCTACTGGTCCATACTGGTCCGCACTGGTCCATACTGGTCCATACTGGTCCGTACTGGTCTGTACCGGTCCATACCGGTCCATACTGGTCCGTTCTGGTCCGTACTGTTCCATAGTGGTCCGTACTGGTCCGTTCTGATCTGTACTGGTCCATACTGGTCCGTACTGGTCCGTTCTTGTCCGTACTGGTCCATAGTGTTCCGTACTGGTCCCTACCGGTCCGTACTGGTCCCTACCAGTCCGTACTGGTCCGTTCTGGTACGTTCTGTTCCATAGTGGTCCGTACTAGTCCGTAGTGGTCGGTTCTGGTCCGCACTGGTCCGTACTGGTCCATACTGCTCCGTACTGCCCCCTTGTGGTCCGTACTGGTCCCAAGTATTCCGTACTGGTCCGTACTGCTCCGTTCTGGTCCGTACTGGTCCATAGTGGTCCGTACTGGTCCATACTGGTCCATACTCGTCTGTACTGGTCCGTACTGGTCCGTAGTGGTCCCTATTGGTCCGTTTAGGTCCGTACTGGTCCGTACTGGTCCGTCCTGGTCTGTTCTGGTCCATACAGGTCCGTTCTGGTCCGCACTGGTCTATACTGGTTCGCAATGGTCCGTACTAGTCCGTACTGGCCCGTACTGGTCCGTACTGGTCCGTACTTGTCCATACTGGTCCATACTGGTCTGTACTGGTCCGTTCTGGTCTGCCCTTGTCCCTACTGGTCCGTACTGGTCCGCACTGGTCCATACTGGTCCATACTGGTCCGTACTGGTCTGTACCGGTCCATACCGGTCCATACTGGTCCGTTCTGGTCCGTACTGTTCCATAGTGGTCCGTACTGGTCCGTTCTGATCTGTACTGGTCCATACTGGTCCGTACTGGTCCGTTCTTGTCCGTACTGGTCCATAGTGTTCCGTACTGGTCCCTACCGGTCCGTACTGGTCCCTACCAGTCCGTACTGGTCCGTTCTGGTACGTTCTGTTCCATAGTGGTCCGTACTAGTCCGTAGTGGTCGGTTCTGGTCCGCACTGGTCCGTACTGGTCCATACTGCTCCGTACTGCCCCCTTGTGGTCCGTACTGGTCCCAAGTATTCCGTACTGGTCCGTACTGCTCCGTTCTGGTCCGTACTGGTCCATAGTGGTCCGTACTGGTCTATTCTGGTCCGTACTGGTCCATAGTGTTCCGTGCTGGTCCGTACTGGTTCGTTCTGGTCTGCCCTTGTCCATACTGGTCCGTACTGGTCCGCACTGGTCCATACCGGTCCATAATGGTCCGTACTGGTCCGTACTGGTCCATACCGGTCCATACTGGTCCGTACTGGTCCGTTCTGGTCTGCCCTTGTCCATACTGGTCCGTACTGGTCCGCATTGGTCCATACTGTTCCATACTGCTCCGTACTGCCCCCTAGTGGTCCATACTGGTCACTAGTAGTCCGTACTGCTCCGTACTGGTCCGTTCTGCTCCGTACTGGTCCATAGTGGTCCGTACTGGTCCGTTCTGGTCCGTACGGGTCCATAGCGGTCCGTACTGTCCCTACTGGTCCGTACTGGTCCGCTCTGGTCCATACTGGTCCGTACTGGTCCATACTGGTCCGTACTGGTCCGTACTGGTCCGTTCCAGTCCGCACTGGTCCATACTGGTCCGTACTGGTCCGCACTGGTCCATACTGGTCCGTACTGGTCCGTACTGGTCCGTACTGGTCCGCTCTAATCCATACTGGTCCGTACTGGTCCATACTGGTCCGTACTGGTCCGTTCTGGTCCGTACTGGTCCATACTAGTCCGTAATGGTCCGTATTGGTCCCTACTGGTCCATACTGGTCCATACGGGTCCGTTCTGGTCCGTACTGGTCCATACTGGTCCGTACTGGTGCACATTGGTCGGTACTGGTCCATAGTGGTCCGTACTGGTCCATACTGGTCCGTACTGGTCCGTCCTGGTCCGTATTGGTCCCTACTGATCCATACTGGTCCATACTGCTCCGTACTGCCCCCTAGTGGTCCATACTGGTCACTAGTAGTCCGTACTGGTCCGTACTGGTCCGTTCTGCTCCGTACTGGTCCATACTGGTCCGTACTGGTCCATACTGGTCCATAGTGATCCGTACTCGTCCGTACTGGTCCGTTCTGGTCTGCCCTTGTCCATACTGGTCCGTACTGGTCCGCACTGGTCCATACTGGTCCATACTGCTCCGTACTGCCCCCTAGTGGTCCATACTGGTCACTAGTAGTCCGTACTGGTCCGTACTGGTCCGTTCTGCTCCGTACTGGTCCATAGTGGTCCGTACTGGTCCGTTCTGGTCCGTACGGGTCCATAGCGGTCCGTACTGTCCCTACTGGTCCGTACTGGTCCGCTCTGGTCCATACAGGTCCGTACTGGTCCATACTGGTCCGTACTGGTCCACAATGGTCCGTTCCAGTCCGTACTGGTCCATACTGGTCCGTACTGGTCCGCACTGGTCCATACTGCTCCGTACTGGTCCATAGTGGTCCGTACTGGTCCGTTCTGGTCAGTACTGGTCCGCTCTGGTCCATAGTGGTCCGTACTGGTCCACAATGGTCCGTTCCAGTCCGTACTGGTCCATACTGGTCCGTACTGGTCCGCACTGGTCCATACTGCTCCGTACTGGTCCATAGCGGTCCGTACTGTCCCTACTGGTCCGTACTGGTCCGCTCTGGTCCATACAGGTCCGTACTGGTCCATACTGGTCCGTACTGGTCCACAATGGTCCGTTCCAGTCCGTACTGGTCCATACTGGTCCGTACTTGTCCGCACTGGTCCATACTGCTCCGTACTGGTCCATAGCGGTCCGTACTGTCCCTACTGGTCCGTACTGGTCCGCTCTGGTCCATAGTGGTCCGTACTGGTCCATACTGGTCCGTACTGGTCCGTACTGGTCCGTTCCAGTCCGCACTGGTCCATACTGGTCCGTACTGGTCCGCACTGGTCCATACTGGTCCGTACTGGTCCGTACTGGTCCGTACTGGTCCGCTCTAATCCATACTGGTCCGTACTGGTCCATACTGGTCCGTACTGGTCCGTTCTGGTCCGTACTGGTCCATACTAGTCCGTACTGGTCCGTATTGGTCCCTACTGGTCCATACTGGTCCATACGGGTCCGTTCTGGTCCGTACTGGTCCATACTGGTCCGTTCTGGTGCACATTGGTCGGTACTGGTCCATAGTGGTCCGTACTGGTCCATACTGGTCCGTACTGGTCCGTCCTGGTTTGTATTGGTCCCTACTGATCCATACTGGTCCATACTGCTCCGTACTGCCCCCTAGTGGTCCATACTGGTCACTAGTAGTCCGTACTGGTCCGTACTGGTCCGTTCTGCTCCGTACTGGTCCATAGTGGTCCGTACTGGTCCGTTCTGGTCCGTACGGGTCCATAGCGGTCCGTACTGTCCCTACTGTTCCGTACTGGTCCGCTCTGGTCCGTAGTGGTCCGTACTGGTCCATACAGGTCCGTACTGGTCCGTACTGGTCCGTTCCAGTCCGCACTGGTCCATACTGGTCCGTACTGCTCCGCACTGGTCCATACTGGTCCGTACTGGTCCGTACTGGTCCATAGTGGTCCGCTCTAATTCATACTGGTCCGTACTGGTCCATACTGGTCCGTACTGGTCCGTTCTGGTCCGTACTGGTCCATACTAGTCCGTACTGGTCCGTACTGGTCCGTACTGGTCCGTTCCAGTCCGCACTGGTCCATACTGGTCCGTTCTGGTCCGTACCGGTCCATACCGGTCCATACTGGTCCGTTCTGGTCCGTACTGTTCCATAGTGGTCCGTACTGGTCCGTTCTGATCTGTACTGGTCCATACTGGTCCGTACTGGTCCGTTCTTGTCCGTACTGGTCCATAGTGTTCCGTACTGGTCCCTACCGGTCCGAACTGGTCCCTACCAGTCCGTAGTGGTCCGTTCTGGTACGTTCTGTTCCATAGTGGTCCGTACTAGTCCGTAGTGGTCGGTTCTGGTCCGCACTGGTCCGTACTGGTCCATACTGCTCCGTACTGCCCCCTTGTGGTCCGTATTGGTCCCTAGTATTCCGTACTGGTCCTTACTCGTCCAATCTGGTCCGTACTGGTCCATAGTGGTCCGTACTGGTCTATTCTGGTCCGTACTGGTCCATAGTGTTCCGTGCTGGTCCGTACTGGTTCGTTCTGGTCTGCCCTTGTCCATACTGGTCCGTACTGGTCCGCACTGGTCCATACTGGTCCATAATGGTCCGTACTGGTCTGTACAAAT
This sequence comes from Anomalospiza imberbis, assembly GCF_031753505.1. Classification (NCBI taxonomy): domain Eukaryota; kingdom Metazoa; phylum Chordata; class Aves; order Passeriformes; family Viduidae; genus Anomalospiza; species Anomalospiza imberbis. The sequence continues at coordinate 25,523 of NW_027099353.1, forward strand.
CCATACCGGTCCATACTGGTCCGTACTGGTCCGTTCTGGTCTGCCCTTGTCCATACTGGTCCGTACTGGTCCGCACTGGTCCATACTGTTCCATACTGCTCCGTACTGCCCCCTAGTGGTCCATGCTGGTCACTAGTAGTCCGTACTGGTCCGTACTGGTCCGTTCTGCTCCGTAATGGTCCATAGTGGTCCGTACTGGTCCGTTCTGGTCCGTACGGGTCCATAGCGGTCCGTACTGTCCCTACTGGTCCGTACTGGTCCGCTCTGGTCCATACTGGTCCGTACTGGTCCATACTGGTCCGTACTGGTCCACAATGGTCCGTTCCAGTCCGCACTGGTCCATACTGGTCCGTACTGGTCCGCACTGGTCCATACTGGTCCGTACTGGTCCGTACTGGTCCGTACTGGTCCGCTCTAATCCATACTGGTCCGTACTGGTCCATACTGGTCCGTACTGGTCCGTTCTGGTCCGTACTGGTCCATACTAGTCCGTACTGGTCCGTATTGGTCCCTACTGGTCCATACTGGTCCATACGGGTCCGTTCTGGTCCGTACTGGTCCATACTGGTCCGTACTGCTGCACATTGGTCGGTACTGGTCCATAGTGGTCCGTACTGGTCCATACTGGTCCGTACTGGTCCGTCCTGGTCCGTATTGGTCCCTACTGATCCATACTGGTCCATACTGCTCCGTACTGCCCCCTAGTGGTCCATACTGGTCACTAGTAGTCCGTACTGGTCCGTACTGGTCCGTTCTGCTCCGTACTGGTCCATACTGGTCCATACTGCTCCGTACTGGTCCATAGTGGTCCGTACTGGTCCGTTCTGGTCCGTACTGGTCCGCTCTGGTCCATAGTGGTCCGTACTGGTCCACAATGGTCCGTTCCAGTCCGTACTGGTCCATACTGGTCCGTACTGGTCCGCACTGGTCCGTACTGGTCCGCACTGGTCCATACTGGTCCGTACTGTCCCTACTGGTCCGTACTGGTCCGCTCTGGTCCATACAGGTCCGTACTGGTCCATACTGGTCCGTACTGGTCCACAATGGTCCGTTCCAGTCCGTACTGGTCCATACTGGTCCGTACTGGTCCGCACTGGTCCATACTGCTCCGTACTGGTCCATAGCTGTCCGTACTGTCCCTACTGGTCCGTACTGGTCCGCTCTGGTCCATAGTGGTCCGTACTGGTCCATACTGGTCCGTACTGGTCCGTACTGGTCCGTTCCAGTCCGCACTGGTCCATACTGGTCCGTACTGGTCCGCACTGGTCCATACTGGTCCGTACTGGTCCGTACTGGTCCGTACTGGTCCGCTCTAATCCATACTGGTCCGTACTGGTCCATACTGGTCCGTACTGGTCCGTTCTGGTCCGTACTGGTCCATACTAGTCCGTACTGGTCCGTATTGGTCCCTACTGGTCCATACTGGTCCATACGGGTCCGTTCTGGTCCGTACTGGTCCATACTGGTCCGTACTGGTGCACATTGGTCGGTACTGGTCCATAGTGGTCCGTACTGGTCCATACTGGTCCGTACTGGTCCGTCCTGGTTTGTATTGGTCCCTACTGATCCATACTGGTCCATACTGCTCCGTACTGCCCCCTAGTGGTCCATACTGGTCACTAGTAGTCCGTACTGGTCCGTACTGGTCCGTTCTGCTCCGTACTGGTCCATAGTGGTCCGTACTGGTCCGTTCTGGTCCGTACGGGTCCATAGCGGTCCGTACTGTCCCTACTGGTCCGTACTGGTCCGCTCTGGTCCATACTGGTCCGTACTGGTCCATACAGGTCCGTACTGGTCCGTACTGGTCCGTTCCAGTCCTCACTGGTCCATACTGGTCCGTACTGCTCCGCACTGGTCCATACTGGTCCGTACTGGTCCGTACTGGTCCGTACTGGTCTGCTCTAATCCATACTGGTCCGTTCTGGTCCGTACTGGTCCGTACTGGTCCGTTCTGGTCCGTACTGGTCCATACTAGTCCGTACTGGTCCGTATTGGTCCCTACTGGTCCATACTGGTCCATACGGGTCCGTTCTGGTCCGTACTGGTCCATACTGGTCCGTACTGGTGCACATTGGTCGGTACTGCTCCATAGTGGTCCGTACTGGTCCATACTGGTCCGTACTGGTCCGTCCTGGTCCGTATTGGTCCCTACTGATCCATACTGGTCCATACTGGTCCGTACTGGTCCGTTCTGGTCCATACTGGTCCGTAGTGGTCCGTACTGGTATGTACTGGTCCATAGTGGACCGTACTGGTCCCTACTGGTCCGTACTGGTCCATACTGGTCCGTACTGGTCCGTACTGATCTGTTCTGGTCCGCACTGGTCCATACTGGTCCGTACTGTTCCGTTCTGGTCCATACTGGTCTGTAGTGGTCCGTACTGGTCCGTACTGGTCCGTAGAGTTCCCTATTGGTCCGTTCTGGTCCGTACTGGTCCATACTGGTCCATACTGGTCCGTACTGTTCCGTTCTGGTCCGTACTGGTAGCTACTGATCCATACTGGTCCATACTGGTCCATACTGGTCCGTTCTGGTCCGCACTGGTCCATACTGGTCCGTACTGGTCCATACTGGTCTGTACTGGTCCATACTAGTCCATACTTGTCCGTACTGGACCGTACTGGTCCATAGTGGTCCCTATTGGTCTGTTCTGGTCCGTACTGGTCCGTACCGGTCCGTACTGCTCCGTCCTGGTCCGTTCTGGTCCATACTGGTCCGTTCTGGTCTGCACTGGTACATACTGGTCCGCACTGGTCCGTACCGGTCCATACTGCTCCGTACTGGTCCCTACCGGTCCGTACTGGTCCGTACTGGTCTATACCGGTCCATACTGGTCCGTACTGCTCCGTTCTGGTCTGCCCTTGTCCATACTGGTCCGTACTGGTCCGCACTGGTCCATACTGGTCCATACTGGTCCGTACTGCTCCGTACAGTTCCATACCGGTCCATACTGGTCCGTACTGGTCCGTTCTGGTCTGCCCTTGTCCATACTGGTCCGTACTGGTCCGCACTGGTCCATACTGGTCCATACTGCTCCGTACTGCCCCCTAGTGGTCCATACTGGTCACTAGTAGTCCGTACTGGTCGGTACTGGTCCGTTCTGCTCCGTACTGGTCCATAGTGGACCGTACTGGTCCGTTCTGGTCCGTACGGGTCCATAGCGGTCCGTACTGTCCCTACTGGTCCGTACTGGTCCGCTCTGGTCCATACTGGTCCGTACTGGTCCATACTGGTCCGTACTGGTCCACAATGGTCCGTTCCAGTCCGCACTGGTCCATACTGGTCCGTACTGGTCCGCACTGGTCCATACTGGTCCGTACTGATCCGTACTGGTCCGTACTGGTCCGCTCTAATCCATACTGGTCCGTACTGCTCCATACTGGTCTGTACTGGTCCGTTCTGGTCCGTACTGGTCCATACTAGTCCGTACTGGTCCGTATTGGTCCCTACTGGTCCATACTGGTCCATACGGGTCCGTTCTGGTCCGCACTGGTCCATACTGGTCCGTACTGGTCCACATTGGTCGGTACTGGTCCATACTGGTCCGTACTGGTCCGTTCTGGTCCGCACTGGTCCATACTGGTCCGCAATGGTCCGTACTGGTCGGTACTGGTCCATACTGGTCCGTACTGGTCTGTTCTGGTCCATACTGGTCTGTAGTGGTCCGTACTGGTCCGTATTGGTCCGTAGTGGTCCGTACTGGTCCCTACTGGTCCGTACTGGTCCGTACTGGCCCATACTGGTCCGTTCTGGTACGTTCTGTTCCATATTGGTCCGTACTGGTCCGTACTAGTCCGTACTTGTCCGTTCTGTTCCGCACTGGTCCGCACTGGTCCATACTGGTCCGTACTGGTCTGTTCTGGTCCGTACTGGTCCGTACTGGTCTGTTCTGGTCCGCAATGCTCCATACTTGTCCGTACTGATCCGTTCTGGTCCATACTGTTCCGTACTGGTCCGTTCTGGTCCGTACTGGTCCATCGTGTTCCTTGCTGGTCCATACTGGTCCATACTGGTCCGTTCTGGTCCGCACTGGTCCATACTGGTACGTTCTGTTCCATAGTGGTCCGTACTAGTCCGTACTGGTCCGTTCTGGTCCGCACTGGTCCGCACTGGTCCGTACTGGTCCGTCCTGGTCCGTATTGGTCCGTCCTGGTCCGTATTGGTCCCTACCGATCCATACTGGTCCATACTGGTCCATACTGGTCCGTTCTGGTCCGCACTGGTCCATACTGCTCCGTAATGGTCCGCACTGGTCCATACTGGTCCGTCCAGGTCCGTACTGGTCCACACTGCTCCGTACTGCCCCCTTGTGGTCCGTACTGGTCCCTAGTATTCCGTACTGGTCCGTACTGGTCCATACTGGTCCATACTGGTCCGTACTGGTCCGCACTGGTCCATACTGGTCCGTACTGGTCCGTACTGGTCTGTTCTGGTCGGCACTGGTCCATACTGGTCCGTACTGGTCCGATCTGGTCCGTACTGCTCCGTTCTGGTCCATACTGGTCTGTAGTGGTCCGTACTGGTCCGTACTGGTCCGTAGAGTTCCCTATTGGTCCGTTCTGGACCGTACTGGTCCATACTGGTCCATACTGGTCCGTACTGGTCCATACTGGTCCATACTGGTCCGTACTGGTCCGTCCTGGTCTGTATTGGTCCCTACTTATCCATACTGGTCCATACTGGTCCGTACTGGTCCGTCCTGGTCCGTACTGGTCTGTTCTGGTCCGCACTGGTCCATACTGGTCCATAGTGGTCCGTACTCGTCCGTACTGGTCTGTTCTGGTCCCCACTGGTCCGTACTGGTCCACACTGTTCCCTATTGGTCCGTTCTGGTCCGTTCTGGTCCGTACTGGTCCATACTGGTCCATACTGGTCCGTACTAGTCCATACTGGTCCATACTGCTCCGTACTGGTCCGTCCTGGTCCGTATTGGTCCCTACTGATCCATACTGGTCCATACTGGTCCATACTGGTCCGTTCTGGTCCGCACTGGTCCATACTGGTCCGTACTGGTCCATACTGGTCCGTACTGGTCCATACTGGTCCATACTGATTTGTACTGGTCCGTACTGGTCCGTACTGGTCCATAGTTTTCCGTTCTGGTCCGTACTGGTCCGTACTGGTCCGTCCTGGACTGTTCTGGTCCATACAGGTCCGTTCTGTTCCGCACTGGTCCATACTGGTCCGCAATGGTCCGTACTGGTCCGTACTGGTCCGTACTGGTCTGCCCTTGTCCATACTGGTCCATACTGGTCCGCACTGGTCCATACTGGTCCATACTGGTCCGTACTGGTCCGTACAGGTCCATACCGGTCTATACTGGTCCGTACTGGTCCGTTCTGGTCTGCCCTTGTCCATACTGGTCCGTACTGGTCCGCACTGGTCCATACTGGTCCATACTGCTCGGTACTGCCCCCTAGTGGTCCATACTGGTCACTAGTAGTCCGTACTGGTCCGTACTGGTCCGTTCTGCTCCGTACTGGTCCATAGTGGTCCGTACTGGTCCGTTCTGGTCCGTACGGGTCCATAACGGTCCGTACTGTCCCTCCTGGTCCGTACTGGTCCGCTCTGGTCCGTACTGGTCCATACTGGTCCATACTGGTCCGTTCTGGTCCGCACTGGTCCATACTGGTCCGTACTGGTCCGTTCTTGTCCGTACTGGTCCATAGTGTTCCGTACTGGTCCCTACCGGTCCGTACTGGTCCCTACCAGTCCGTAGTGGTCCGTTCTGGTACGTTCTGTTCCATAGTGGTCCGTACTAGTCCGTAGTGGTCGGTTCTGGTCCGCACTGGTCCGTACTGGTCCATACTGCTCCGTACTGCCCCCTTGTGGTCCGTACTGGTCCCTAGTATTCCGTACTAGTCCGTACTCGTCCAATCTGGTCCGTACTGGTCCATAGTGGTCCGTACTGGTCTATTCTGGTCCGTACTGGTCCATAGTGTTCCGTGCTGGTCCGTACTGGTTCGTTCTGGTCTGCCCTTGTCCATACTGGTCCGTACTGGTCCGCACTGGTCCATACTGGTCCATAATGGTCCGTACTGGTCTGTACAAATCCATACCGGTCCATACTGGTCCGTACTGGTCCGTTCTGGTCTGCCCTTGTCCATACTGGTCCGTACTGGTCCGCACTGGTCCATACTGTTCCATACTGCTCCGTACTGCCCCCTAGTGGTCCATACTGGTCACTAGTAGTCCGTACTGGTCCGTACTGGTCCGTTCTGCTCCGTACTGGTCCATAGTGGTCCGTACTGGTCCGTTCTGGTCCGTACGGGTCCATAGCGGTCCGTACTGTCCCTACTGGTCCGTACTGGTCCGCTCTGGTCCATACTGGTCCGTACTGGTCCATACTGGTCCGTACTGGTCCACAATGGTCCGTTCCAGTCCGCACTGGTCCATACTGGTCCGTACTGGTCCGCACTGGTCCATACTGGTCCGTACTGGTCCGTACTGGTCCGTACTGGTCCGCTCTAATCCATACTGGTCCGTACTGGTCCATACTGGTCCGTACTGGTCCGTTCTGGTCCGTACTGGTCCATACTAGTCCGTACTGGTCCGTATTGGTCCCTACTGGTCCATACTGGTCCATACGGGTCCGTTCTGGTCCGTACTGGTCCATACTGGTCCGTACTGGTGCACATTGGTCGGTACTGGTCCATAGTGGTCCGTACTGGTCCATACTGGTCCGTACTGGTCCGTCCTGGTCCGTATTGGTCCCTACTGATCCATACTGGTCCATACTGCTCCGTACTGCCCCCTAGTGGTCCATACTGGTCACTAGTAGTCCGTACTGGTCCGTACTGGTCCGTTCTGCTCCGTACTGGTCCATACTGGTCCATACTGCTCCGTACTGGTCCATAGTGGTCCGTACTGGTCCGTTCTGGTCCGTACTGGTCCGCTCTGGTCCATAGTGGTCCGTACTGGTCCACAATGGTCCGTTCCAGTCCGTACTGGTCCATACTGGTCCGTACTGGTCCGCACTGGTCCGTACTGGTCCGCACTGGTCCATACTGGTCCGTACTGTCCCTACTGGTCCGTACTGGTCCGCTCTGGTCCATACAGGTCCGTACTGGTCCATACTGGTCCGTACTGGTCCACAATGGTCCGTTCCAGTCCGTACTGGTCCATACTGGTCCGTACTGGTCCGTTCTGGTCCGTACTGGTCCATACTAGTCCGTACTGGTCCGTATTGGTCCCTACTGGTCCATACTGGTCCATACGGGTCCGTTCTGGTCCGTACTGGTCCATACTGGTCCGTACTGGTGCACATTGGTCGGTACTGGTCCATAGTGGTCCCTACTGGTCCATACTGGTCCGTACTGGTCCGTCCTCGTTTGTATTGGTCCCTACTGATCCATACTGGTCCATACTGCTCCGTACTGCCCCCTAGTGGTCCATACTGGTCCGTACTGCTCCGCACTGGTCCATACTGGTCCGTACTGGTCCGTACTGGTCCGTACTGGTCTGCTCTAATCCATACTGGTCCGTTCTGGTCCGTACTGGTCCGTACTGGTCCGTTCTGGTCCGTACTGGTCCATACTAGTCCGTACTGGTCCGTATTGGTCCCTACTGGTCCATACTGGTCCATACGGGTCCGTTCTGGTCCGTACTGGTCCATACTGGTCCGTACTGGTGCACATTGGTCGGTACTGCTCCATAGTGGTCCGTACTGGTCCATACTGGTCCGTACTGGTCCGTCCTGGTCCGTATTGGTCCCTACTGATCCATACTGGTCCATACTGGTCCGTACTGGTCCGTTCTGGTCCATACTGGTCCGTAGTGGTCCGTACTGGTATGTACTGGTCCATAGTGGACCGTACTGGTCCCTACTGGTCCGTACTGGTCCATACTGGTCCGTACTGGTCCGTACTGATCTGTTCTGGTCCGCACTGGTCCATACTGGTCCGTACTGTTCCGTTCTGGTCCATACTGGTCTGTAGTGGTCCGTACTGGTCCGTACTGGTCCGTAGAGTTCCCTATTGGTCCGTTCTGGTCCGTACTGGTCCATACTGGTCCATACTGGTCCGTACTGGTCCGTTCTGGTCCGTACTGGTCGCTACTGATCCATACTGGTCCATACTGGTCCATACTGGTCCGTACTGGTCCATACTGGTCTGTACTGGTCCATACTAGTCCATACTTGTCCGTACTGGACCGTACTGGTCCATAGTGGTCCCTATTGGTCCGTTCTGGTCCATACTGGTCCGTACTGGTGCACATTGGTCGGTACTGGTCCATAGTGGTCCGTACTGGTCCATACTGGTCCGTACTGGTCCGTCCTCGTTTGTATTGGTCCCTACTGATCCATACTGGTCCATACTGCTCCGTACTGCCCCCTAGTGGTCCATACTGGTCACTAGTAGTCCGTACTGGTCCGTACTGGTCCGTTCTGCTCCGTACTGGTCCATAGTGGTCCGTACTGGTCCGTTCTGGTCCGTACGGGTCCATAGCGGTCCGTACTGTCCCTACTGGTCCGTACTGGTCCGCTCTGGTCCATACTGGTCCGTACTGGTCCATACAGGTCCGTACTGGTCCGTACTGGTCCGTTCCAGTCCGCACTGGTCCATACTGGTCCGTACTGCTCCGCACTGGTCCATACTGGTCCGTACTGGTCCGTACTGGTCCGTACTGGTCTGCTCTAATCCATACTGGTCCGTTCTGGTCCGTACTGGTCCGTACTGGTCCGTTCTGGTCCGTACTGGTCCATACTAGTCCGTACTGGTCCGTATTGGTCCCTACTGGTCCATACTGGTCCATACGGGTCCGTTCTGGTCCGTACTGGTCCATACTGGTCCGTACTGGTGCACATTGGTCGGTACTGCTCCATAGTGGTCCGTACTGGTCCATACTGGTCCGTACTGGTCCGTCCTGGTCCGTATTGGTCCCTACTGATCCATACTGGTCCATACTGGTCCGTACTGGTCCGTTCTGGTCCATACTGGTCCGTAGTGGTCCGTACTGGTATGTACTGGTCCATAGTGGACCGTACTGGTCCCTACTGGTCCGTACTGGTCCATACTGGTCCGTACTGGTCCGTACTGATCTGTTCTGGTCCGCACTGGTCCATACTGGTCCGTACTGTTCCGTTCTGGTCCATACTGGTCTGTAGTGGTCCGTTACTGGTCCGTACTGGTCCGTAGAGTTCCCTATTGGTCCGTTCTGGTCCGTACTGGTCCATACTGGTCCTTACTGGTCC
>NW_027099354.1:0-33390 GCF_031753505.1 Anomalospiza imberbis
GAAGAAAGGGGGGTGAAGAGAGAGATGACAACTTGCCTGGGTTTTGACTTGGTCCTGATGCGTCCCACCTTGGCAAGTCTTGCTCGTCGCCAGAGGCTGCGAGATGCACAGAAGACGGTGGCAGCTGCTGAAAAGAAGGGCAGCGGTGAGTTGTCGACAAGCAAGAACATAGGCAGCTGCCTGTGCTTGGGAAGGAGCAGCTGCCTGGTTTTGGCAATTGCCTTCACAGCGCCCAGAAGCCCGGTGCTCTGCTGCTTTGTTTTTCGCAGTCAGTCAATTGCACACTAGTGAAGCTGAGCCAGGCTCTTCAGCTTTGCTGCTTTTGAGCATCTGTGCTCCACTTATGCTCTGTGACATCTCTGGAGGTTGTTTGCCTCGGCCAGGCTGGCAAGTGCCCGCTAGTACCTAGAGCTGGGCAGGAGAGGGCAGAGAGCACTTCCATCTGACAGCAGGTTGCAGATTGCCTCGGAAAGAGCCGTGTCCTTGGAATGTGCAGCAAATCCTCTTTCTTTGCAAACCGCGGTTAGTGTGCAGTGCAGGTCCACTCTCCCCTTGCCAAATGGAGTGGGAAAGCTTTTCGCTAAGATAGAGACGACTAGAGAGGCAGAAGCGCGGCTCCGGAGCTATCCGGAGGAAAGTGCCGCTTCCCGGCGTCTTTCGGCTTGAAGCGGCGCTCCGGAGCGCTGCGCTGCCGCTCTACTGAGCTGTGCGCGAATTAGCCGCTTCTTCGCCTCCGAGAGGCAGAGATCGCGGTTGCTTGGAAGAGGCGAAGAACGAAGCCACAAAGAAGCGGGCTTGCGTGCGAAGCCTTCCGACTGCTGGAGGACGGTGGCTGCCGCTCTCCTGCCTCTTGAATTCACTCTCGGCAAGCGAATGGAAAGCGTTCCAGGACAACTTGCCTGCGTTTTGACTTGGTCCTGATGCGTCCCACCTTGGCAAGTCTTGCTCGTCGCCAGAGGCTGCGAGATGCACAGAAGACGGTGGCAGCTGCTGAAAAGAAGGGCAGCGGTGAGTTTGTCGACAAGCAAGAACATAGGCAGCTGCCTGTGCTTGGGAAGGAGCAGCTGCCTGGTTTTGGCAATTGCCTTCACAGCGCCCAGAAGCCCGGTGCTCTGCTGCTTTGTTTTTCGCAGTCAGTCAATTGCACACTAGTCAAGCTGAGCCAGCTCTTCAGCTTTGCTGCTTTTGAGCATCTGTGCTCCACTTATGCTCTGTGACATCTCTCGAGGTTGTTTGCCTCGCCCAGGCTGGCAAGTGCCCGCTAGTACCTAGAGCTGGGCAAGAGATGGCAGAGAGCACTTCCATCTGACAGCAGGTTGCAGATTGCCTCGGAAAGAGCCGTGTCCTTGGAATGTGCAGCAAATCCTCTTTCTTTGCAAAACCGCGGTTAGTGTGCAGTTGCAGGTCCACTCTCCCCTTGCCAAATGGAGTGGGAAAGCTTTTCGCTAAGATAGAGACGACTAGAGAGGCAGAAGCGCGGCTCCGGAGCTATCCGGAGGAAAGTGCCGCTTCCCGGCGTCTTTCGGCTTGAAGCGGCGCTCCGGAGCGCTGCGCTGCCGCTCTACTGAGCTGTGCGCGAATTAGCCGCTTCTTCGCCTCCGAGAGGCAGAGATCGCGGTTGCTTGGAAGAGGCGAAGAACGAAGCCGCAAAGAAGCGGGCTTGCGTGCGAAGCCTTCCGACTGCTGGAGGACGGTGGCTGCCGCTCTCCTGCCTCTTGAATTCACTCTCGGCAAGCGAATGGATAACGTTCCAGGACAACTTGCCTGCGTTTTGACTTGGTCCTGATGCGTCCCACCTTGGCAAGTCTTGCTCGTCGCCAGAGGCTGCGAGATGCACAGAAGACGGTGGCAGCTGCTGAAAAGAAGGGCAGCGGTGAGTTTGTCGACAAGCAAGAACATAGGCAGCTGCCTGTGCTTGGAAGGAGCAGCTGCCTGGTTTTGGCAATTGCCTTCACAGCGCCCAGAAGCCCGGTGCTCTGCTGCTTTGTTTTTCGCAGTCAGTCAATTGCACACTAGTCAAGCTGAGCCAGGCTCTTCAGCTTTGCTGCTTTTGAGCATCTGTGCTCCACTTATGCTCTGTGACATCTCTGGAGGTTGTTTGCCTCGCCAGGCTGGCAAGTGCCCGCTAGTACCTAGAGCTGGGCAGGAGAGGGCAGAGAGCACTTCCATCTGACAGCAGGTTGCAGATTGCCTCGGAAAGAGCCGTGTCCTTGGAATGTGCAGCAAATCCTCTTTCTTTGCAAACCGCGGTTAGTGTGCAGTGCAGGTCCACTCTCCCCTTGCCAAATGGAGTGGGAAAGCTTTTCGCTAAGATAGAGACGACTAGAGAGGCAGAAGCACGGCTCCGGAGCTATCCGGAGGAAAGTGCCGCTTCCCGGCGTCTTTCGGCTTGAAGCGGCGCTCCGGAGCGCTGCGCTGCCGCTCTACTGAGCTGTGCGCGAATTAGCCGCTTCTTCGCCTCCGAGAGGCAGAGATCGCGGTTGCTTGGAAGAGGCGAAGAACGAAGGCGCAAAGAAGCGGGCTTGCGTGCGAAGCCTTCCGACTGCTGGAGGACGGTGGCTGCCGCTCTCCTGCCTCTTGAATTCACTCTCGGCAAGCGAATGGAAAGCGTTCCAGGACAACTTGCCTGCGTTTTGACTTGTCCTGATGCGTCCCACCTTGGCAAGTCTTGCTCGTCGCCAGAGGCTGCGAGATGCACAGAAGACGGTGGCAGCTGCTGAAAAGAAGGGCAGCGGTGAGTTTGTCGACAAGCAAGAACATAGGCAGCTGCCTGTGCTTGGGAAGGAGCAGCTGCCTGGTTTTGGCAATTGCCTTCACGCGCCCAGAAGCCCGGTGCTGTGCTGCTTTGTTTTTCGCAGTCAGTCAATTGCACACTAGTGAAGCTGAGCCAGGCTCTTCAGCTTTGCTGCTTTTGAGCATCTGTGCTCCACTTATGCTCTGTGACATCTCTGGAGGTTGTTTGCCTCGGCCAGGCTGGCAAGTGCCCGCTAGTACCTAGAGCTGGGCAGGAGAGGGCAGAGAGCACTTCCATCTGACAGCAGGTTGCAGATTGCCTCGGAAAGAGCCGTGTCCTTGGAATGTGCAGCAAATCCTCTTTCTTTGCAAACCGCGGTTAGTGTGCAGTGCAGGTCCACTCTCCCTTGCCAAATGGAGTGGGAAAGCTTTTCGCTAAGATAGAGACGACTAGAGAGGCAGAAGCGCGGCTCCGGAGCTATCCGGAGGAAAGTGCCGCTTCCCGGCGTCTTTCGGCTTGAAGCGGCGCTCCGGAGCGCTGCGCTGCCGCTCTACTGAGCTGTGCGCGAATTAGCCGCTTCTTCGCCTCCGGAGGCAGAGATCGCGGTTGCTTGGAAGAGGCGAAGAACGAAGCCGCAAAGAAGCGGGCTTGCGTGCGAAGCCTTCCGACTGCTGGAGGACGGCGGCTGCCGCTCTCCTGCCTCTTGAATTCACTCTCGGCAAGCGAATGGAAAGCGTTCCAGGACAACTTGCCTGGGTTTTGACTTGGTCTGATGCGTCCCACCTTGGCAAGTCTTGCTCGTCGCCAGAGGCTGCGAGATGCACAGAAGACGGTGGCAGCTGCTGAAAAGAAGGGCAGCGGTGAGTTTGTCGACAAGCAAGAACATAGGCAGCTGCCTGTGCTTGGGAAGGAGCAGCTGCCTGGTTTTGGCAATTGCCTTCACAGCGCCCAGAAGCCCGGTGCTCTGCTGCTTGTTTTTCGCAGTCAGTCAATTGCACACTAGTGAAGCTGAGCCAGGCTCTTCAGCTTGCTGCTTTTGAGCATCTGTGCTCCACTTATGCTCTGTGACATCTCTGGAGGTTGTTTGCCTCGGCCAGGCTGGCAAGTGCCCGCTAGTACCTAGAGCTGGGCAGGAGAGGGCAGAGAGCACTTCCATCTGACAGCAGGTTGCAGATTGCCTCGGAAAGAGCCGTGTCCTTGGAATGTGCAGCAAATCTCTTTCTTTGCAAACCGCGGTTAGTGTGCAGTGCAGGTCCACTCTCCCTTGCCAAATGGAGTGGGAAAGCTTTTCGCTAAGATAGAGACGACTAGAGAGGCAGAAGCGCGGCTCCGGAGCTATCCGGAGGAAAGTGCCGCTTCCCGGCGTCTTTCGGCTTGAAGCGGCGCTCCGGAGCGCTGCGCTGCCGCTCTACTGAGCTGTGCGCGAATTAGCCGCTTCTTCGCCTCCGAGAGGCAGAGATCGCGGTTGCTTGGAAGAGGCGAAGAACGAAGCCACAAAGAAGCGGGCTTGCGTGCGAAGCCTTCCGACTGCTGGAGGACGGTGGCTAGCCGCTCTCCTGCCTCTTGAATTCACTCTCGGCAAGCGAATGGAAAAGCGTTCCAGGACAACTTGCCTGCGTTTTGACTTGGTCCTGATGCGTCCCACCTTGGCAAGTCTTGCTCGTCGCCAGAGGCTGCGAGATGCACAGAAGACTGTGGCAGCTGCTGAAAAGAAGGGCAGCGGTGAGTTTGTCGACAAGCAAGAACATAGGCAGCTGCCTGTGCTTGGGAAGGAGCAGCTGCCTGGTTTTGGCAATTGCCTTCACAGCGCCCAGAAGCCCGGTGCTCTGCTGCTTTGTTTTCGCAGTCAGTCAATTGCACACTAGTCAAGCTGAGCCAGGCTCTTCAGCTTTGCTGCTTTTGAGCATCTGTGCTCCACTTATGCTCTGTGACATCTCTCGAGGTTGTTTGCCTCGCCCAGGCTGGCAAGTGCCCGCTAGTACCTAGAGCTGGGCAAGAGATGGCAGAGAGCACTTCCATCTGACAGCAGGTTGCAGATTGCCTCGGAAAGAGCCGTGTCCTTGGATGTGCAGCAAATCCTCTTTCTTTGCAAACCGCGGTTAGTGTGCAGTTGCAGGTCCACTCTCCCCTTGCCAAATGGAGTGGGAAAGCTTTTCGCTAAGATAGAGACGACTAGAGAGGCAGAAGCGCGGCTCCGGAGCTATCCGGAGGAAAGTGCCGCTTCCCGGCGTCTTTCGGCTTGAAGCGGCGCTCCGGAGCGCTGCGCTGCCGCTCTACTGAGCTGTGCGCGAATTAGCCGCTTCTTCGCCTCCGAGAGGCAGAGATCGCGGTTGCTTGGAAGAGGCGAAGAACGAAGCGCAAAGAAGCGGGCTTGCGTGCGAAGCCTTCCGACTGCTGGAGGACGGTGGCTGCCGCTCTCCTGCCTCTTGAATTCACTCTCGGCAAGCGAATGGATAACGTTCCAGGACAACTTGCCTGCGTTTTGACTTGGTCCTGATGCGTCCCACCTTGGCAAGTCTTGCTCGTCGCCAGAGGCTGCGAGATGCACAGAAGACGGTGGCAGCTGCTGAAAAGAAGGGCAGCGGTGAGTTTGTCGACAAGCAAGAACATAGGCAGCTGCCTGTGCTTGGGAAGGAGCAGCTGCTGGTTTTGGCAATTGCCTTCACAGCGCCAGAAGCCTGGTGCTCTGCTGCTTTGTTTTTCGCAGTCAGTCAATTGCACACTAGTGAAGCTGAGCCAGGCTCTTCAGCTTTGCTGCTTTTGAGCATCTGTGCTCCACTTATGCTCTGTGACATCTCTGGAGGTTGTTTGCCTCGGCCAGGCTGGCAAGTGCCCGCTAGTACCTAGAGCTGGGCAGGAGAGGGCAGAGAGCACTTCCATCTGACAGCAGGTTGCAGATTGCCTCGGAAAGAGCCGTGTCCTTGGAATGTGCAGCAAATCCTCTTTCTTTGCAAACCGCGGTTAGTGTGCAGTTGCAGGTCCACTCTCCCCTTGCCAAATGGAGTGGGAAAGCTTTTCGCTAAGATAGAGATGACTAGAGAGGCAGAGCGCGGCTCCGGAGCTATCCGGAGGAAAGTGCCGCTTGCCGGCGTCTTTCGCTTGAAGCGGCGCTCCGGAGCGCTGCGCTGCCGCTCTACTGAGCTGTGCAGCGAATTAGCCGCTTCTTCGCCTCCGAGAGGCAGAGATCGCGGTTGCTTGGAAGAGGCGAAGAACGAAGCCGCAAGAAGCGGGCTTGCGTGCGAAGCCTTCCGACTGCTGGAGGACGGCGGCTGCCGCTCTCCCTGCCTCTTGAATTCACTCTCGGCAAGCGAATGGAAAGCGTTCCAGGACAACTTGCCTGCGTTTTGACTTGGTCCTGATGCGTCCCACCTTGGCAAGTCTTGCTCGTCGCCAGAGGCTGCGAGATGCACAGAAGACGGTGGCAGCTGCTGAAAAGAAGGGCAGCGGTGAGTTTGTCGACAAGCAAGAACATAGGCAGCTGCCTGTGCTTGGGAAGGAGCAGCTGCCTGGTTTTGGCAATTGCCTTCACAGCGCCCAGAAGCCCGGTGCTCTGCTGCTTTGTTTTTCGCAGTCAGTCAATTGCACACTAGTGAAGCTGAGCCAGGCTCTTCAGCTTTGCTGCTTTTGAGCATCTGTGCTCCACTTATGCTCTGTGACATCTCTCGAAGTTGTTTGCCTCGGCCAGGCTGGCAAGTGCCCGCTAGTACCTAGAGCTGGGCAGGAGAGGGCAGAGAGCACTTCCATCTGACAGCAGGTTGCAGCTTATCTCGGAAAGAGCCGTGTCCTTGGAATGTGCAGCAAATCTCTTTCTTTGCAAACCGCGGTTAGTGTGCAGTTGCAGGTCCACTCTCCCCTTGCCAAATGGAGTGGGAAAGCTTTTCGCTAAGATAGAGACGACTAGAGAGGCAGAAGCGCGGCTCCGGAGCTATCCGGAGGAAAGTGCCGCTTCCCGGCGTCTTTCGGCTTGAAGCGCGCTCCGGAGCGCTGCGCTGCCGCTCTACTGAGCTGTGCGCGAATTAGCCGCTTCTTCGCCTCCGAGAGGCAGAGATCGCGGTTGCTTGGAAGAGGCGAAGAACGAAGCCGCAAAGAAGCGGGCTTGCGTGCGAAGCCTTCGACTGCTGGAGGACGGCGGCTGCCGCTCTCCTGCCTCTTGAATTCACTCTCGGCAAGCGAATGGAAAGCGTTCCAGGACAACTTACCTGGGTTTTGACTTGGTCCTGATGCGTCCCACCTTGGCAAGTCTTGCTCGTCGCCAGAGGCTGCGAGATGCACAGAAGACGGTGGCAGCTGCTGAAAAGAAGGGCAGCGGTGAGTTTGTCGACAAGCAAGAACATAGGCAGCTGCCTGTGCTTGGGAAGGAGCAGCTGCCTGGTTTTGGCAATTGCCTTCACAGCGCCCAGAAGCCCGGTGCTCTGCTGCTTTGTTTTTCGCAGTCAGTCAATTGCACACTAGTGAAGCTGAGCCAGGCTCTTCAGCTTTGCTGCTTTGAGCATCTGTGCTCCACTTATGCTCTGTGACATCTCTCGAAGTTGTTTGCCTCGGCAGGCTGGCAAGTGCCCGCTATACTAGAGCTGGGCAGGAGAGGGCAGAGAACACTTCCATCTTTCCGAAGTATTTCACTGGTCCATTTCCCTGTGAAGAGAAAATTTTCATCCCAGGTTGCTGATGTCAGTTGGTACGGTTCCCTTGGGACTGTCAAGGTAGCACAGTTTTGAGGTGGGGCAGGTTGTGTCTGGGAAATATGTGTAATCGTTTGGATTTTTTGGAGGCGGCCGTCTATTCAGGGACAAAGTCCCCTGCTGGAAAACACCGCCCATTTTCCCTGGGAAGGAAAAGTTGCCAGCCAAGGATCCTGCTGTCACTTTGAAGGGTTCCCTTGGGACTGTCAGGGTAGCACAGGTTAGAGGTGGGGGCCGGTTGGGTGTGGGACATATCATTAATCGTTTGGATTTTTTGGAGGCGGCCGGTCAGTCAAGGCCAAAGGCCCTTGGAGACAAAAACCGGCCGTATTCCCTTTTAAGGAAAAGTTGCCAGCCCAGGTTCCTCATGTCAGTTTATGGGTTCCTTGGGACTGTCAGGGCAGCACATATAAGAGGTGGAGGCATGTTGGGTCTGGGACATATCCTTCATCCTTTGGATTTTTGGAGGAGGCCGGCCACTCAAGGCCAAAGGCTCATCGAGAAAAAGACCACACATTTTCCCTCTGAAGGAAAAGTTTCCAGGGTAGGTCTTTGATGTCTGTTTTTAGGGTTCCCTTGGGACTATCAGGAAAGCACAGGTTAGCGGTGGGGGCCCGTTGGGTCTGGGACATATCCTTAATCGTTCGGAGAATTTGGAGGCGGCCGGCCACTCTGGGACACAGGCTCATGAAGAAAAACACCAGCCCTTTTCCCTGTGAAGGAAAGGTTGCCCGCCCAGGTTCCTCATGTCAGTTTATAGCGTTTTCTTGGGACAGTCAGGGCAGCACAAGTTTGTGGTGGGGGGCAGATTTGGTCTGGGAAATACCTTTAATCGTTTGGACTTTTTGGAATGGTCCGGCCACTCAGGGACAAAGTCCCTACAGGAAACACGGCCATTTCTGCTGGGAAGGAAAAGTGTCCAGCCCAGCATCCTGCTGTCACTTTGAAGGGTTTCCTTGGGACTGTCAGGGTAGCACAGGTTAGAAGTGGGAGCCAGTTGGGTCTGGGAAATATCCTTAATGTTTGGATTTTTTGAAGGCATCCGGCTACTCAAGGCCAAAGGCCGTTGGAGACAAAACATCGGCCGTATTCCCTGTTAAGGAAAAGTTGCCAGCCTGGTTGCTGATGTCAGTTTGTAGGGTTCCCTTGGGACTGTCAGGGCAGCACAGGTTTGAGGTGGGGGTAGGTTGGGTCTGGGACATATCTTTAATCGTTTGGATATTTTGGAGGCGGCCGGCCACTCTGGGACCCAGGCTCCTGAAGACAAACACCGGCCCTTTTCCCTTTGAATGAAAAGTTGCTAGACCCGGTTCCTGATGTCAGTTAGTAGAGTTCTCTTGAGACTGTCGGGGCAGTGCCAATTTGAGGTGGGGGCAGGTTGGGTCTGGGACATATCTTTAATCGTTTGGAGATTTTGGAGGCGGCCGGCCACTCAGGGAGAAAGGCCCTGCAGGAAAACACGAGCAATTTTTTCTAGGAAAGAAATATGGTCAACCCAGGTTCCTGATGTCAGCAGGTAGGATTCCCTTGGGACTGTCAGGGCAGCACAAATTTGAGGTGGGGGCAGGTTGGGTCTGGGACATATCCTTAATAATTTGGATTTTTGGAGGTGGCCGGCCACACCAGGCCACAGGCCCTGAGATACAACACCGGCCCTTTTCCCTTTGAAGGAAAAGTTGCCAGCCCAGGTTCCTCATGTCAGTTTATAGCGTTCTCTTGGGACTGTCAGGGCAGCAAAAGTTTGTGGTGGTGGCAGGTTTGCTCTGGGACATATCTTTAATCGTTTGGATTTTTTGGAGGCGGCCGGCCACTCAAGGCCACAGGCTCCTCGAGAAAAACACCGGTCCTTGTCCCTGTAAGGAAAAGTTGCTGGTCCAGGTTGCTGATGTCTGCAGGTCGAGTTCCCTTGGGATTGTCAAGGTAGCACAGTTTTGAGGTGGGGGCAGGTTAGGTCTGGAAATATCTTTAATCGTTTGGATTTCTTGCAGGCGTCCGGCCACTCAGGGACATAGTCCCCTGCAGTTAAAACACCGGCCATTTTCCCTGTGAAGGAAAAGTGTCCAGCCCAGGTTCCTGCTGTCACTTTGTAGGTTTTCCTAGGGACTGTCAGGGTAGCACAGGTTAGAGGAGGTTGCCGGTTGGGTCTGGGACATATCCTTAATTGTTTGGATTTTCTTTGAGGCGTCCGGCTACTCAGGGACACTGGCCCTTGGAGACAAACACCGGCCGTATTCCCTGTTAAGGAAAAGTTGCCAGCCCTAGTTGCTGATGTCAGTTTGTAGGGTTCCCTTGGGACTGTCAGGGCAACACAATTTGAGGTGGGGGCAGGTTGGGTCTGGGACATATCTTTAATCGTTTGGATATTTTGGAGGCGGCCGGCCACTCTGGGACCCCGGCTCCTGATGACAAACACCGGCCCTTTTCCCTTTGAACGAAAAGTTGCCAGACCAGCTTCCTGATGTCAGTCAGTAGAGTTCTCTTGAGACTGTCGGGGCAGACCAAATTTGAGGTGGGGGCAGGTTGGGTCTGGGGCACATCCTTAATCATTTGGATTTTTTTGGAGGCGGCCGGCGACTCTGGGACACAGGCTCCTCGAGAAAAACACCAGCCCTTTTCCCTGTGAAGGAAAGGTTGCCAGCCCAGGTTCCTCTTGTCAGTTTATAGGGTTCCTTTGGGACTGTCAGGGCAGCACAAGTTTGTGGTGGGGCAGATTTGGTCTGGGACATATCTTTAATCATTTGGATTTTTGGAGGCGGCCGGCCACTCAAGGACAAAGGCCCCTGCAGGAAGACACGAGCAATTTTTTCTAGGAAAGAAATATGGTCAGCCCAGATTCCTGATGTCAGCAGGTAGGGTTTCTTTGGGACTGTCAGGGCAGCACAGCTTTGAGGTGGGGGCACATTAGGTCTGGGAAATATCTTTAATCGTTTGGATTTTTTGGAAGGGTCCGGCCACTCAGGACAAAGGCCCTTGCAGGAAAACACCGGCCATTTTCGCAGGGAAGGAAAAGAGTCCAGCCCAGGATCTGCTGTCACTTTGAAGTGTTCTCTTGGGAATGTCAGGGTAGCACAGGTTAGAGGTGGGGGCCGGATGGGTCTGGGATATATCCTTAATTGTTTGGATTTTTTGGAGGCGTCCGGCCACTCAGGGACAAAGGCCCCTGCAGGAAGACACGAGCAATTTTTTCTAGGAAAGAAATATGGTCAACCCAGGTTCCTGATGTCAGTTTGTAGGGTTCCCTTGGGACTGTCAGGGCAGCACAAATTTGAGGTGGGGCAGCTTGGGTCTGGGACATATCTTTAATCGTTTGGATATTTTGGAGGCGGCCGGCCACTCTGGGACCCAGGCTCCTGAAGACAAACACCGGCCCTTTTACCCTGGGAAGGAAAAGTTGCCAGCCCAGGTTCCTCTTGTCAGTTTATAGGGTTCCCTTGGGACTGTCGAGGGCAGCACAATCTTGAGGTGGGGGCAGGTTAGGTCTGGGACATATCTTTAATCGTTTGGATATTTTGGAGGCGGCCGGCCACTCTGGGACAAAGGTTACTGAAGACAAAAACCGGCCCTTTTACCCTGTGAAGGAAAAGTTGCTGCTCCAGGTTGCTGATGTCTGCATGTAGAGTTCCCTTAGGACTGTCAGGGCAGCACAGGTTTGAGGTGGGGGCAGGTTAGGTCTGGGAAATATCTTTAGTCATTTGGATTTTTTGGAGGCGTCTGGCCACTCAGTGAGAAAGGCCCCTGCAGGAAAGCACCAGCCATTTTCCCGGTGAAGGAAAAGTGTCCGGCCCAGGTTCCTGCTGTCACTTTGTAGGTTTTCCTAGGGACTGTCAGGGTAGCACAGGTTAGAGGAGGGGGCCGGTTGGGTCTGGGACATATCCTTAATTGTTTGGATTTCTTTGAGGCGTCCGGCTACTCAGGGACACAGGCCCCTTCAGACAAACACTGGCCATTTTTTCTTGGAAAGATATAAGGTCAGCCCTGGTTCCTGCTGTCAGTTTGGTAGGGTTCCCTTAGGACTGTTAGGGAAGCACAGGTTTGACGGTGGGGGCAGGTTGGGTCTGGGACATATCCTTAATCATTTGGATTTTCGGAGGCGGCCGGCCACTCCAGGCCACAGGTCCCGAGAGACAAACACCGGCCCTTTTGCCTTTGAAGGAAAAGTTGCCAGCCCTGGTTCCTCATGTCAGTTTATAGCGTTCTCTTGGGACTGTCAGGGCAGCACAAGTTTGTGGTGGGGGCAGGTTAGGTCTGGGACATATCTTTAATCGTTTGGATTTTTTGGAGGCGTCCGGCCACTCAATGCCAAAGGCCCCTTCAGACAAACACTGGCCATTTTTTCTTGGAAAGATATATGGTCAGCCCTGGTTCCTGCTGTCAATTCATAGGGTTCCCTTGGGACTGTCAGGAACGCACCGGTTTTGAGGTGGGGGCAGGTTGGGTCTGGGACATATCCTTAATCATTTGGATTTTCGGAGGCGGCCGGCCACTCCAGGACACAGGCCCCGAGAGACAAACACCGGCCCTTTTCCTTTTGAAGGAAAAGTTGCCAGCCCAGGTTCCTCTTGTCAGTTTATAGGGTTCCCTTGGACTGTCAAGGCAGCACAAATTTGAGGTGGGGGCAGGTTAGGTCTGGGACATATCTTTAATCGTTTGGTTTTTTGGAGGCAGCCGTCCACTCAGGGACACAGGCCTTAGAGACAAACACCGGCCGTATTCCCTTTAAGGAAAAGTTGCCAGCCCTGGTTGCTGATGTCAGTTTGTAGGGTTCCCTTGGGACTGTCTTGGAAGCAAAGGTTAGAGGTGGGGGCAGGTTGGGTCTGGGACATATCTTTAATCGTTTGGAGATTTTGGAGGCGTCCGGCCCATCAAGGCCAAAGGCCCTTGAGACAAACACTGGCCATTTTTTCTTGGAAAGATATATGGTCAGCCCTGGTTCCTGCGGTCAGTTTGTAGGTTCCCTTGGAACTGTCAGGAAGAAAAGGTTTTGAGGTGGGGCAGGTTGGGTATGGGACATATCATTAATCATTTGGATTTTCGGAGGCGGCCGGCCACTCAGGCCACAGGCCCCAAGAGAAAAACACCGGCCCTTTTCCCTTTGAAGGAAAAGTTGCCAGCCCAGGTCCTGATGTCAGTTTATAGCGTTCTCTTGGGACTGTCAAGGCAGCACAGTTTTGAGGTGGGAGCCAGTTGGGTCTGGGACATATCATTAATCGTTTGGATTTTTTGGAGGCGGCCGGCCATTCTGGGGCCCCGGCTCCTGAAGACAACAACAGCCCTTTTCCCTTTGAACGAAAAGTTGCTAGACCAGATCCTGATGTCAGTTAGTAGAGTTCTCTTGAGACTGTCGGGGCAGCACAAATTTGAGGTGGGGGCAGGTTAGGTCTGGGAAATATCTTTAGTCATTTGGATTTTTTGGAGGCGGCCGGCCACTCAAGGCCAAAGGCCCCTTCAGACAAACACCGGCCGTATTCCCTTTAAGAAAGGTTGCCGGTCCAGGTTGCTGATGTCAGTTTGTAGGGTTCCCTTTGGACTGTCGGGGCAGCACAAATTTGAGTTGGGGCTGGTGGGTCTGGGACATATCTTTAATCGTTTTGGTGTTTTGGAGGCGGCCGGCCACTCATGGCCACAGGCTCCTCGAGAAAAAGACCGGTCCTTGTCCCTGTAAGGAAAAGTTGCCGCTCCAGGTTGCTGATGTCTGCAGGTAGAGTTCCCTTGGGACTGTCAAGGCAGCACAGTTTTGAGGTGGGAGCCAGTTGGGTCTGGGACATATCCTTAATTGTTTGGAATTCTTTGAGGCGTCGGCTACTCAGGGACACTGGCCCTTGGAGACAAACACCGGCCGTATTCCCTGTTAAGGAAAAGTTGCCAGCCCTGGTTGCTGATGTCAGTTTGTAGGGTTCCCTTGGACTGTCAGGGCTGCACAGGTTTGAGGTGGGGGTAGTTGGGTCTGGGACATATCTTTAATCGTTTGGATATTTTGGAGGCGGCCTGGCCACTCTGGGACCAAGGCTCCTGAAGATAAACACCGGCCCTTTTCCCTTTGAACGAAAAGTTGCTAGACCAGGTTCCTGATGTCAGTTAGTAGAGTTCTCTTGGGACTGTCAGGGCAGCACAGGTTTGAGGTGGGGGCAGGTTGGGTCTGGGACATATCTTTAATTGTTTGGAGATTTTGGAGGCGGCCGGCCACTCCGGGTCACAGGCTCCTGAAGACAAACACCGGCCCTTTTCCCTGTGAAGGAAAAGTTGCCAGCCCAGGTTCCTCTTGCAGTTTATAGGGTCCTTGGGACTGTCAGGGCAGCACAAGTTTCTGGTGGGGCAGATTAAGTCTGGGGACATATCATTAATCGTTTGGATTTTTTGGAGGCATCCGTCTACTCAGGGACAAAGGCCCCTTAGAGACAAACACCGGCCGTATTCCCTGTTAAGGAAAAGTTGCCAGCCCTTGTTGCTGATGTCAGTTTGTAGGGTTCCCTTGGGACTGTCAGGGAAGCACAGTTTGAGGTGGGGGCAGGTTAGGTCTGGGAAATATCTTTAATCGTTTGGATTTTTGGAGGCAGCCGGCCACTCAAGGCCAAAGGCCCCTTCAGACAAACACTAGCCATTTTTTCTTGGAAAGATATAAGGTCAGACCTGGTTCCTGCTGTCAGTTTGTAGGGTTCCCTTGGACTGTCGGGGCAGCACAAGTTTGAGTTGGGGGCTGGTTGGGTCTGGGACATATCTTTAATCGTTTGGTGTTTTGGAGGCGGCCGGCCACTCATGGCCACAGGCTCCTCGAGAAAAGACTGGTCCTTGTCCCTGTAAGGAAAAGTTGCCGCTCCAGGTTGCTGATGTCTGCAGGTAGAGTTCCCTTGGGAGTGTCAAGGCAGCACAGTTTTGAGGTGGGAGCCAGTTGGGTCTGGGACATATCCTTAATTGTTTGGATTTCTTTGAGGCGTCCGGCTACTCAGGGACACTGGCCCTTGGAGACAAACACCGGCCCTTTTCCTGTTAAGGAAAAGTTGCCAGCCCTGGTTGCTGATGTCAGTTTATAGGGTTCCCTTGGGACTATCAGGTCAGCACAGGTTGAGGTGGGGGCAGGTTAGGTCTGGGGACATATCCTTAATTGTTTGGATATTTTGAAGGCATCCGGCTACTAAGGGCCCCAGGTCCTCGGAGACAAACACCGGCCGTATTCCCTGTTAAGGAAAAGTTGCCAGCCCTGGTTGCTGAAGTCAGTTTGTAGGGTTCCCTTGGGACTGTCAGGGCAGCACAGGTTTGAGGTGGGGGTAGGTGGGTCTGGGACATATCTTTAATCGTTTGGATATTTTGGAGGCGGCCGGCCACCCTGGGACCAAGCTCCGGAAGACAAACACCGGCCCTTTCCCTTTCAACAAAAAGTTGCCAGCCCAGGTTCCTGATGTCAGTTAGTAGAGTCTCTTGAGACTGTCGGGGCAGCACAAATTTGAGGTGGGGGCAGGTTGGGTCTGGACATATCTTTAATTGTTTGGATTTTTTGGAGGCGGCCGGCCACCCTGGGACCAAGGCTCCTGAAGACAAACACCGGCCCTTTTCCCTGTGAAGGAAAAGTTGCCAGCCCAGGTTCCTCTTGTCAGTTTATAGGGTTCCTTTTGGACTGTCAGGGCAGCACAAGTTTCTGGTGGGGGCAGATTAAGTCTGGGACATATCATTAATCGTTTGGATTTTTTGGAGGCATCCGTCTACTCAGGGACAAAGGCCCCTTGGAGACAAACACCGGCCGTATTCCTTGTTAAGGAAAAGTTGCCAGCCCTTGTTGCTGATGTCAGTTTGTCAGGTTCCCCTTGGACTGTCAGGGCAGCACAGGTTTGAGGTGGGGGCAGCTTGGGTCTGGGACATATCTTTAATCGTTTGGATTTTTTGGAGGCGGCCAGCCACTCACGGACAAAGGCCCCTGCAGGAAGACACGAGCAATTTTTTCTAGGAAAGAAATATGGTCCACCCAGGTTCCTGATGTCAGCAGGTAGGGTTCCCTTGGGACTGTCAGGGCAGCACAGGTTTGAGGTGGGGGCAGGTTGGGTCTGGGACATATCTTTAATCGTTTGGAGATTTTGGAGGCGGCCGGCCACTCTGGGACAAAGGTTCCTAAAGACAAACACCGGCCCTTTTACCCTGTGAAGGAAAAGTTGCCAGCCCAGGTTCCTCTTGTCAGTTTATAGGGTTCCCTTGGGACTGTCAAGGCAGCACAATCTTGAGGTGGGGGCAGGTTAAGTCTGGGACATATCTTTAATCGTTTGGATTTCTGGAGGCGGCCGGCCACTCAAGGCCACAGGCTCCGGAAGAAAAAGACCGCTCCTTTTCCCTGTAAGGAAAAGTTGCCGGTCCAGGTTGCTGATGTCTGCAGGTAGAGTTCCCGTTGGACTGTCAAGGCAGCACAGGTTTGAGGTGGGGGCAGGTTAGGTCTGGGAAATATCTTTAGTCGTTTGGATTTTTTGGAGGCGTCCGGCCACTCAGGGAGAAAGGCCCCTGCAGGAAAACACCGGCCATTTTTCCTGTGATGGAAAAGTTTCCAGCCCAGGTTCCTGCTGTCACTTTGTAGGTTTTCCTTGGGACTGTCAGGGTAGCCCAGGTTAGAGGAGGGGGCCGGTTGGGTCTGGGACATATCCTTAATTGTTTGGATTTCTTTGAGGCGTCCGGCTACTCAGGGACACTGGCCCTTGGAGACAAACACCGGCCCTTTTCCCTGTTAAGGAAAAGTTGCCAGCCCTGGTTGCTAATGTCAGTTTGTAGGGTTCCCTTGGGACTGTCAGGGCAGCACAGGTTTGAGGTGGGGGCAGGTTAGGTCTGGGACATATCCTTAATTGTTTGGATATTTTGAAGGCATCCGGCTACTAAGGGCCCCAGGTCCTTGGAGACAAACACCGGCCGTATTCCCTGTTAAGGAAAAGTTGCCAGCCCTGGTTGCTGATGTCAGTTTGTAGGGTTCCCTTGGGACTGTCAGGGCAGCACAGGTTTGAGGTGGGGGTAGGTTGGGTCTGGGACATATCTTTAATCGTTTGGATATTTTGGAGGCGGCCGGCCACCCTGGGACCCAGGCTCCTGAAGACAAACACCGGCCCTTTTCCCTTTCAACAAAAAGTTGCCAGCCCGGTTCCTGATGTCAGTTAGTAGAGTTCTCTTGGGACTGTCGGGACAGCACAAATTTGAGGTGGGGGCAGGTTGGGTCTGGGGCATATCTTTAATCGTTTGGATATTTTGGAGGCGGCCGGCCACTCTGGGACCCAGGCTCCTGAAGACAAACACCGGCCCTTTTCCCTGTGAAGGAAAAGTTGCCAGCCCAGGTTCCTCTTGTCAGTTTATAGGGTTCCTTTTGGACTGTCAGGGCAGCACAAGTTTCTGGTGGGGGCAGATTAAGTCTGGGACATATCATTAATCGTTTGGATTTTTTGGAGGCATCCGTCTACTCAGGGACAAAGGCCCCTTGGAGACAAACACCGGCCGTATTCCCTGTTAAGGAAAAGTTGCCAGCCCTTGTTGCTGATGTCAGTTTGTCGGGTTCCCTTTGGACTGTCAGGGCAGCACAGGTTTGAGGTGGGGGCAGCTTGGGTCTGGGACATATCTTTAATCGTTTGGATTTTTGGAGGCGGCCGGCCACTCAGGGACAAAGGCCCCTGCAGGAAGACACGAGCAATTTTTTCTAGGAAAGAAATATGGTCAACCCAGGTTCCTGATGTCAGCAGGTAGGGTTCCCTTGGGACTGTCAGGGCAGCACAGGTTTGATGTGGGGGCAGGTTGGGTCTGGGACATATCTTTAATCGTTTGGAGATTTTGGAGGCGGCCGGCCACTCTGGGACCCAGGCTCCTGAAGACAAACACCGGCCCTTTTCCCTTTCAACAAAAAGTTGCCAGCCCAGGTTCCTCTTGTCAGTTTATAGGGTTCCCTTGGGACTGTCAAGGCAGCACAATCTTGAGGTGGGGGCAGGTTAAGTCTGGGACATATCTTTAATCGTTTGGATTTCTGGAGGCGGCCGGCCACTCAAGGCCACAGGCTCCGGAAGAAAAAGACCACTCCTTTTCCCTGTAAGGAAAAGTTGCCGGTCCAGGTTGCTGATGTCTGCAGGTAGAGTTCCCGTTGGACTGTCAAGGCAGCACAGGTTTGAGGTGAGGGCAGGTTAGGTCTGGGAAATATCTTTAGTCGTTTGGATTTTTTGGAGGCATCCGGCCACTCAGGGAGAAAGGCCCCTGCAGGAAAACACCGGCCATTTTTCCTGTGAAGGAAAAGTTTCCAGCCCAGGTTCCTGCTGTCACTTTGTAGGTTTTCCTTGGGACTGTCAGGGAGGCCCAGGTTAGAGGAGGGGGCCGGTTGGGTCTGGGACATATCCTTAATTGTTTGGATTTCTTTGAGGCTTCCGGCTACTCAGGGACAAAGGCCCCTTGGAGACAAACACCGGCCGTATTCCCTGTTAAGGAAAAGTTGCCAGCCCTTGTTGCTGATGTCAGTTTGTCGGGTTCCCTTTGGACTGTCAGGGCAGCACAGGTTTGAGGTGGGGGCAGCTTGGGTCTGGGACATATCTTTAATCGTTTGGATTTTTTGGAGGCGGCCGGCCACTCAGGGACAAAGGCCCCTGCAGGAAGACACGAGCAATTTTTTCTAGGAAAGAAATATGGTCAACCCAGGTTCCTGATGTCAGCAGGTAGGGTTCCCTTGGGACTGTCAGGGCAGCACAGGTTTGAGGTGGGGGCAGGTTGGGTCTGGGACATATCTTTAATCGTTTGGAGATTTTGGAGGCGGCCGGCCACTCTGGGACCCAGGCTCCTGAAGACAAACACCGGCCCTTTTACCCTGGGAAGGAAAAGTTGCCAGCCCAGGTTCCTCTTGTCAGTTTATAGGGTTCCCTTGGGACTGTCAAGGCAGCACAATCTTGAGGTGGGGGCAGGTTAAGTCTGGGACATATCTTTAATCGTTTGGATTTCTGGAGGCGGCCGGCCACTCAAGGCCACAGGCTCCGGAAGAAAAAGACCGCTCCTTTTCCCTGTAAGGAAAAGTTGCCGGTCCAGGTTGCTGATGTCTGCAGGTAGAGTTCCCGTTGGACTGTCAAGGCAGCACAGGTTTGAGGTGAGGGCAGGTTAGGTCTGGGAAATATCTTTAGTCGTTTGGATTTTTTGGAGGCGTCCGGCCACTCAGGGAGAAAGGCCCCTGCAGGAAAACACCGGCCATTTTTCCTGTGAAGGAAAAGTTTCCAGCCCAGGTTCCTGCTGTCACTTTGTAGGTTTTCCTTGGGACTGTCAGGGAGGCCCAGGTTAGAGGAGGGGGCCGGTTGGGTCTGGGACATATCCTTAATTGTTTGGATTTCTTTGAGGCTTCCGGCTACTCAGGGACACTGGCCCTTGGAGACAAACACCGGCCGTATTCCCTGTTAAGGAAAAGTTGCCAGCCCTGGTTGCTGATGTCAGTTTGTAGGGTTCCCTTGGGACTGTTAGGGCAGCACAGGTTAGAGGTGGGGGCAGGTTAGGTCTGGGACATATCCTTAATTGTTTGGATTTTTTGAAGGCATCAGGCTACTAAGGGCCCCAGGTCCTTGGAGACAAACACCGGCCGTATTCCCTGTTAAGGAAAAGTTGCCAGCCCAGGTTCCTGATGTCAGTTAGTAGAGTTCTCTTGAGACTGTCAGGGCAGCACAGGTTTGAGGTGGGGGCAGGTTGGGTCTGGGACATATCTTTAATCGTTTGGAGATTTTGGAGGCGGCCGGCCACCCTGGGACCAAGGTTCCTGAAGACAAACACCGGCCCTTTTCCCTGTGAAGGAAAAGTTGCCGGCCCAGGTTCCTCTTGTCAGTTTATAGGGTTCCTTTTGGACTGTCAGGGCAGCACAAGTTTCTGGTGGGGGCAGATTAAGTCTGGGACATATCATTAATCGTTTGGATTTTTTGGAGGCATCCGTCTACTCAGGGACAAGGGCCCCTTGGAGACAAACACCGGCCGTATTCCCTGTTATGGAAAAGTTGCCAGCCCTTGTTGCTGATGTCAGTTTGTCGGGTTCCCTTTGGACTGTCAGGGCAGCACAGGTTTGAGGTGGGGGCAGGTTGGGTCTGGGACATATCTTTAATCGTTTGGTTTTTTGGAGGCGTCCGGCCACTCAGGGACAAAGGCTCCTGCAGGAAGACACGAGCAATTTTTTCTAGGAAAGAAATATGGTCCACCCAGGTTCCTGATGTCAGCAGGTAGGGTTCCCTTGGGACTGTCAGGGCAGCAAAGATTTGAGGTGAGGGCAGGTTGGGTCTGGGACATATCTTTAATCGTTTGGAGATTTTGGAGGCGGCCGGCCACTCTGGGACAAAGGTTCCTGAAGACAAACACCGGCCCTTTTACCCTGTGAAGGAAAAGTTGCCAGCCCAGGTTCCTCTTGTCAGTTTATAGGATTCCCTTGGGACTGTCAAGGCAGCACAATCTTGAGGTGGGGGTAGGTTGGGTCTGGGACATATCTTTAATCGTTTGGAATTTTGGAGGCGGCCGGCCACTCAAGGCCACAGGCTCCTCGAGAAAAAGACCGCTCCTTTTCCCTGTAAGGAAAAGTTGCCGGTCCAGGTTGCTGATGTCTGCAGGTAGAGTTCCCGTTGGACTGTCAAGGCAGCACAGGTTTGAGGTGGGGGCAGGTTAGGTCTGGGAAATATCTTTAGTCGTTTGGATTTTTTGGAGGCGTCCGGCCACTCAGGGAGAAAGGCCCCTGCAGGAAAACACCGGCCATTTTCCCTGTGAAGGAAAAGTGTCCAGCCCAGGTTCCTGCTGTCACTTTGTAGGTTTTCCTAGGGACTGTCAGGGTAGCACAGGTTAGAGGAGGTTGCCGGTTGGGTCTGGGACATATCCTTAATTGTTTGGATTTCTTTGAGGCGTCCGGCTACTCAGGGACACTGGCCCTTGGAGACAAACACCGGCCCTTTTCCCTGTTAAGGAAAAGTTGCCAGACCTGGTTGCTGATGTCAGTTTGTAGGGTTCCCTTGGGACTGTCAGGGCAGCACAGGTTAGAGGTGGGGGCAGGTTAGGTCTGGGACATATCCTTAATTGTTTGGATTTTTTGAAAGCATCAGGCTACTAAGGGCCCCAGGTCCTTGGAGACAAACACCGGCCGTATTCCCTGTTAAGGAAAAGTTGCCAGCCCTGGTTGCTGATGTCAGTTAGTAGAGTTCTCTTGAGACTGTCAGGGCAGCACAGGTTTGAGGTGGGGGCAGGTTGGGTCTGGGACATATCTTTAATCGTTTGGATATTTTGGAGGCGGCCGGCCACCCTGGGACCAAGGCTCCTGAAGACAAACACCGGCCCTTTTCCCTTTCAACGAAAATTTGCCAGCCCAGGTTGCTGATGTCAGTTAGTAGAGTTCCCTTGAGACTGTCGGGGCAGCACAGGTTTGAGGTGGGGGCAGGTTGGATCTGGGGCATATCTTTAATCGTTTGGATATTTTGGAGGCGGCCGGCCACTCTGGGACAAAGGTTCCTGAAGACAAACACCGGCCCTTTTCCCTGTGAAGGAAAAGTTGCCAGCCCAGGTTCCTCTTGTCAGTTTATAGGGTTCCTTTTGGACTGTCAGGGCAGCACAAGTTTCTGGTGGGGGCAGATTAAGTCTGGGACATATCATTAATCGTTTGGATTTTTTGGAGGCATCCGTCTACTCAGGGACAAAGGCCCCTTGGAGACAAACACCGGCCGTATTCCCTGTTAAGGAAAAGTTGCCAGCCCTTGTTGCTGATGTCAGTTTGTCGGGTTCCCTTTGGACTGTCAGGGCAGCACAGGTTTGATGTGGGGGCAGGTTGGGTCTGGGACATATCTTTAATTGTTTGGATTTTTTGGAGGCGTCCGGCCACTCAGGGACAAAGGCTCCTGCAGGAAGACACGAGCAATTTTTTCTAGGAAAGAAATATGGTCCACCCAGGTTCCTGATGTCAGCAGGTAGGGTTCCCTTGGGACTGTCAGGGCAGCACAGGTTTGAGGTGGGGGTAGGTTGGGTCTGGGACATATCTTTAATCGTTTGGATATTTTGGAGGCGGCCGGCCACTCTGGGACCAAGGCTCCGGAAGACAAACACTGGCCCTTTTCCCTTTGAACGAAAAGTTGCCAGCCCAGGTTCCTGACGTCAGTTAGTAGAGTTCCCTTGAGACTGTCGGGGCAGCACAGGTTTGAGGTGGGGGCAGGTTGGGTCTGGGGCATATCTTTAATCGTTTGGATATTTTGGAGGCGGCCGGCCACTCTGGGACCCAGGCTCCTGAAGACAAACACTGGCCCTTTTACCCTGGGAAGGAAAAGTTGCCAGCCCAGGTTCCTCTTGTCAGTTTATAGGGTTCCCTTGGGACTGTCAAGGCAGCACAATCTTGAGGTGGGGGCAGGTTAAGTCTGGGACATATCTTTAAGTGTTTGGAATTTTGGAGGCGGCCGGCCACTCAAAGCCACAGGCTCCTCGAGAAAAAGACCGCTCCTTTTCCCTGTAAGGAAAAGTTGCCGGTCCAGGTTGCTGATGTCTGCAGGTAGAGTTCCCGTTGGACTGTCAAGGCAGCACAGGTTTGAGGTGGGGGCAGGTTAGGTCTGGGAAATATCTTTAGTCGTTTGGATTTTTTGGAGGCGTCTGGCCACTCAGGGAGAAAGGCCCCTGCAGGAAAACACCGGCCATTTTCCCTGTGAAGGAAAAGTGTCCAGCCCAGGTTCCTGCTGTCACTTTGTAGGTTTTCCTAGGGACTGTCAGGGTAGCACAGGTTAGAGGAGGTTGCCGGTTGGGTCTGGGACATATCCTTAATTGTTTGGATTTCTTTGAGGCGTCCGGCTACTCAGGGACACTGGCCCTTGGAGACAAACACCGGCCGTATTCCCTGTTAAGGAAAAGTTGCCAGCCCTGGTTGCTGATGTCAGTTTGTAGGGTTCCCTTGGGACTGTCAGGGCAGCACAGGTTTGAGGTGGGGGCAGGTTAGGTCTGGGACATATCCTTAATTGTTTGGATTTTTTGAAAGCATCAGGCTACTAAGGGCCCCAGGTCCTTGGAGACAAACACCGGCCGTATTCCCTGTTAAGGAAAAGTTGCCAGCCCTGGTTGCTGAAGTCAGTTTGTAGGGTTCCCTTGGGACTGTCAGGGCAGCACAGGTTTGAGGTGGGGGTAGGTTGGGTCTGGGACATATCTTTAATCGTTTGGATATTTTGGAGGCGGCCGGCCACTCTGGGACCAAGGCTCCGGAAGACAAACACTGGCCCTTTTCCCTTTGAACGAAAAGTTGCCAGCCCAGGTTCCTGATGTCAGTTAGTAGAGTTCCCTTGAGACTGTCGGGGCAGCACAGGTTTGAGGTGGGGGCAGGTTGGGTCTGGGGCATATCTTTAATCGTTTGGATATTTTGGAGGCGGCCGGCCACTCTGGGACAAAGGTTCCTGAAGACAAACACCGGCCCTTTTCCCTGTGAAGGAAAAGTTGCCAGCCCAGGTTCCTCTTGTCAGTTTATAGGGTTCCTTTTGGACTGTCAGGGCAGCACAAGTTTCTGGTGGGGGCAGATTAAGTCTGGGACATATCATTAATCGTTTGGATTTTTTGGAGGCATCCGTCTACTCAGGGACAAAGGCCCCTTGGAGACAAACACCGGCTGTATTCCCTGTTAAGGAAAAGTTGCCAGCCCTTGTTGCTGATGTCAGTTTGTCGGGTTCCCTTTGGACTGTCAGGGCAGCACAGGTTTGAGGTGGGGGCAGGTTGGGTCTGGGACATATCTTTAATTGTTTGGATTTTTTGGAGGCGTCCGGCCACTCAGGGACAAAGGCTCCTGCAGGAAGACACGAGCAATTTTTTCTAGGAAAGAAATATGGTCCACCCAGGTTCCTGATGTCAGCAGGTAGGGTTCCCTTGGGACT
Organism: Anomalospiza imberbis; assembly: GCF_031753505.1. NCBI lineage: Eukaryota > Metazoa > Chordata > Aves > Passeriformes > Viduidae > Anomalospiza > Anomalospiza imberbis. The sequence goes on from NW_027099354.1 coordinate 23,235, forward strand.
GTCAGGGCAGCACAGGTTTGAGGTGGGGGTAGGTTGGGTCTGGGACATATCTTTAATCGTTTGGATATTTTGGAGGCGGCCGGCCACTCTGGGACCCAGGCTCCTGAAGACAAACACTGGCCCTTTTACCCTGGGAAGGAAAAGTTGCCAGCCCAGGTTCCTCTTGTCAGTTTATAGGGTTCCCTTGGGACTGTCAAGGCAGCACAATCTTGAGGTGGGGGCAGGTTAAGTCTGGGACATAACTTTAATTGTTTGGAATTTTGGAGGCGGCCGGCCACTCAAAGCCACAGGCTCCTCGAGAAAAAGACCGCTCCTTTTCCCTGTAAGGAAAAGTTGCCGGTCCAGGTTGCTGATGTCTGCAGGTAGAGTTCCCGTTGGACTGTCAAGGCAGCACAGGTTTGAGGTGGGGGCAGGTTAGGTCTGGGAAATATCTTTAGTCGTTTGGATTTTTTGGAGGCGTCTGGCCACTCAGGGAGAAAGGCCCCTGCAGGAAAACACCGGCTATTTTCCCTGTGAAGGAAAAGTTGCCAGCCCAGGTTCCTGCTGTCACTTTGTAGGTTTTCCTAGGGACTGTCAGGGTAGCACAGGTTAGAGGAGGTTGCCGGTTGGGTCTGGGACATATCCTTAATTGTTTGGATTTCTTTGAGGCGTCCGGCTACTCAGGGACACTGGCCCTTGGAGACAAACACCGGCCCTTTTCCCTGTTAAGGAAAAGTTGCCAGCCCTGGTTGCTGATGTCAGTTTGTAGGGTTCCCTTGGGACTGTCAGGGCAGCACAGGTTTGAGGTGGGGGCAGGTTAGGTCTGGGACATATCCTTAATTGTTTGGATTTTTTGAAAGCATCAGGCTACTAAGGGCCCCAGGTCCTTGGAGACAAACACCGGCCGTATTCCCTGTTAAGGAAAAGTTGCCAGCCCTGGTTGCTGAAGTCAGTTTGTAGGGTTCCCTTGGGACTGTCAGGGCAGCACAGGTTTGAGGTGGGGGTAGGTTGGGTCTGGGACATATCTTTAATCGTTTGGATATTTTGGAGGCGGCCGGCCACTCTGGGACCAAGGCTCCGGAAGACAAACACTGGCCCTTTTCCCTTTGAACGAAAAGTTGCCAGCCCAGGTTCCTGATGTCAGTTAGTAGAGTTCCCTTGAGACTGTCGGGGCAGCACAGGTTTGAGGTGGGGGCAGGTTGGGTCTGGGGCATATCTTTAATCGTTTGGATATTTTGGAGGCGGCCGGCCACTCTGGGACAAAGGTTCCTGAAGACAAACACCGGCCCTTTTCCCTGTGAAGGAAAAGTTGCCAGCCCAGGTTCCTCTTGTCAGTTTATAGGGTTCCTTTTGGACTGTCAGGGCAGCACAAGTTTCTGGTGGGGGCAGATTAAGTCTGGGACATATCATTAATCGTTTGGATTTTTTGGAGGCATCCGTCTACTCAGGGACAAAGGCCCCTTGGAGACAAACACCGGCCGTATTCCCTGTTAAGGAAAAGTTGCCAGCCCTTGTTGCTGATGTCAGTTTGTCGGGTTCCCTTTGGACTGTCAGGGCAGCACAGGTTTGAGGTGGGGGCAGGTTGGGTCTGGGACATATCTTTAATCGTTTGGATATTTTGGAGGCGTCCGGCCACTCAAGGCCCAAGGCCCCTTCAGACAAACACTAGCCATTTTTTCTTGGAAAGATATAAGGTCAGCCCTGGTTCCTGCTGTCAGTTTGTAGGGTTCCCTTGGGACTGTCAGGGCAGCACAGGTTTGAGGTGGGGGCAGGTTGGGTCTGGGACATATCTTTAATCGTTTGGTTTTTTGGAGGCGTCCGGCCACTCAGGGACAAAGGCTCCTGCAGGAAGACACGAGCAATTTTTTCTAGGAAAGAAATATGGTCCACCCAGGTTCCTGATGTCAGCAGGTAGGGTTCCCTTGGGACTGTCAGGGCAGCACAGGTTTGAGGTGGGGGTAGGTTGGGTCTGGGACATATCTTTAATCGTTTGGATATTTTGGAGGCGGCCGGCCACTCTGGGACCCAGGCTCCTGAAGACAAACACTGGCCCTTTTACCCTTTGAACGAAAAGTTGCCAGCCCAGGTTCCTCTTGTCAGTTTATAGGGTTCCCTTGGGACTGTCAAGGCAGCACAATCTTGAGGTGGGGGCAGCTTAAGTCTGGGACATATCTTTAATTGTTTGGAATTTTGGAGGCGGCCGGCCACTCAAAGCCACAGGCTCCTCGAGAAAAAGACCGCTCCTTTTCCCTGTAAGGAAAAGTTGCCGGTCCAGGTTGCTGATGTCTGCAGGTAGAGTTCCCGTTGGACTGTCAAGGCAGCACAGGTTTGAGGTGGGGGCAGGTTAGGTCTGGGAAATATCTTTAGTCGTTTGGATTTTTTGGAGGCGTCTGGCCACTCAGGGAGAAAGGCCCCTGCAGGAAAACACCGGCCATTTTCCCTGTGAAGGAAAAGTTGCCAGCCCAGGTTCCTGCTGTCACTTTGTAGGTTTTCCTAGGGACTGTCAGGGTAGCACAGGTTAGAGGAGGTTGCCGGTTGGGTCTGGGACATATCCTTAATTGTTTGGATTTCTTTGAGGCGTCCGGCTACTCAGGGACACTGGCCCTTGGAGACAAACACCGGCCCTTTTCCCTGTTAAGGAAAAGTTGCCAGCCCTGGTTGCTGATGTCAGTTTGTAGGGTTCCCTTGGGACTGTCAGGGCAGCACAGGTTTGAGGTGGGGGCAGGTTAGGTCTGGGACATATCCTTAATTGTTTGGATTTTTTGAAAGCATCAGGCTACTAAGGGCCCCAGGTCCTTGGAGACAAACACCGGCCGTATTCCCTGTTAAGGAAAAGTTGCCAGCCCTGGTTGCTGAAGTCAGTTTGTAGGGTTCCCTTGGGACTGTCAGGGCAGCACAGGTTTGAGGTGGGGGTAGGTTGGGTCTGGGACATATCTTTAATCGTTTGGATATTTTGGAGGCGGCCGGCCACTCTGGGACCAAGGCTCCGGAAGACAAACACTGGCCCTTTTCCCTTTGAACGAAAAGTTGCCAGCCCAGGTTCCTGATGTCAGTTAGTAGAGTTCCCTTGAGACTGTCGGGGCAGCACAGGTTTGAGGTGGGGGCAGGTTGGGTCTGGGGCATATCTTTAATCGTTTGGATATTTTGGAGGCGGCCGGCCACTCTGGGACAAAGGTTCCTGAAGACAAACACCGGCCCTTTTCCCTGTGAAGGAAAAGTTGCCAGCCCAGGTTCCTCTTGTCAGTTTATAGGGTTCCTTTTGGACTGTCAGGGCAGCACAAGTTTCTGGTGGGGGCAGATTAAGTCTGGGACATATCATTAATCGTTTGGATTTTTTGGAGGCATCCGTCTACTCAGGGACAAAGGCCCCTTGGAGACAAACACCGGCCGTATTCCCTGTTAAGGAAAAGTTGCCAGCCCTTGTTGCTGATGTCAGTTTGTCGGGTTCCCTTTGGACTGTCAGGGCAGCACAGGTTTGAGGTGGGGGCAGGTTGGGTCTGGGACATATCTTTAATCGTTTGGATATTTTGGAGGCGTCCGGCCACTCAAGGCCCAAGGCCCCTTCAGACAAACACTAGCCATTTTTTCTTGGAAAGATATAAGGTCAGCCCTGGTTCCTGCTGTCAGTTTGTAGGGTTCCCTTGGGACTGTCAGGGCAGCACAGGTTTGAGGTGGGGGCAGGTTGGGTCTGGGACATATCTTTAATCGTTTGGTTTTTTGGAGGCGTCCGGCCACTCAGGGACAAAGGCTCCTGCAGGAAGACACGAGCAATTTTTTCTAGGAAAGAAATATGGTCCACCCAGGTTCCTGATGTCAGCAGGTAGGGTTCCCTTGGGACTGTCAGGGCAGCACAGGTTTGAGGTGGGGGTAGGTTGGGTCTGGGACATATCTTTAATCGTTTGGATATTTTGGAGGCGGCCGGCCACTCTGGGACCCAGGCTCCTGAAGACAAACACTGGCCCTTTTACCCTGGGAAGGAAAAGTTGCCAGCCCAGGTTCCTCTTGTCAGTTTATAGGGTTCCCTTGGGACTGTCAAGGCAGCACAATCTTGAGGTGGGGGCAGGTTAAGTCTGGGACATATCTTTAATCGTTTGGAATTTTGGAGGCGGCCGGCCACTCAAAGCCACAGGCTCCTCGAGAAAAAGACCGCTCCTTTTCCCTGTAAGGAAAAGTTGCCGGTCCAGGTTGCTGATGTCTGCAGGTAGAGTTCCCATTGGACTGTCAAGGCAGCACAGGTTTGAGGTGGGGGCAGGTTAGGTCTGGGAAATATCTTTAGTCGTTTGGATTTTTTGGAGGCGTCTGGCCACTCAGGGAGAAAGGCCCCTGCAGGAAAACACCGGCCATTTTCCCTGTGAAGGAAAAGTGTCCAGCCCAGGTTCCTGCTGTCACTTTGTAGGTTTTCCTAGGGACTGTCAGGGTAGCACAGGTTAGAGGAGGTTGCCGGTTGGGTCTGGGACATATCCTTAATTGTTTGGATTTCTTTGAGGCGTCCGGCTACTCAGGGACACTGGCCCTTGGAGACAAACACCGGCCCTTTTCCCTGTTAAGGAAAAGTTGCCAGCCCTGGTTGCTGATGTCAGTTTGTAGGGTTCCCTTGGGACTGTCAGGGCAGCACAGGTTTGAGGTGGGGGCAGGTTAGGTCTGGGACATATCCTTAATTGTTTGGATTTTTTGAAAGCATCAGGCTACTAAGGGCCCCAGGTCCTTGGAGACAAACACCGGCCGTATTCCCTGTTAAGGAAAGGTTGCCAGCCCTGGTTGCTGATGTCAGTTTGTAGGGTTCCCTTGGGACTGTCAGGGCAGCACAGGTTTGAGGTGGGGGTAGGTTGGGTCTGGGACATATCTTTAATCGTTTGGATATTTTGGAGGCGGCCGGCCACTCTGGGACCAAGGCTCCGGAAGACAAACACTGGCCCTTTTCCCTTTGAACGAAAAGTTGCCAGCCCAGGTTCCTGATGTCAGTTAGTAGAGTTCCCTTGAGACTGTCAGGGCAGCACAGGTTTGAGGTGGGGGCAGGTTGGGTCTGGGACATATCTTTAATCGTTTGGATATTTTGGAGGCGTCCGGCCACTCTGGGACAAAGGTTCCTGAAGACAAACACCGGCCCTTTTCCCTGTGAAGGAAAAGTTGCCAGCCCAGGTTCCTCTTGTCAGTTTATAGGGTTCCTTTTGGACTGTCAGGGCAGCACAAGTTTCTGGTGGGGGCAGATTAAGTCTGGGACATATCATTAATCGTTTGGATTTTTTGGAGGCATCCGTCTACTCAGGGACAAAGGCCCCTTGGAGACAAACACCGGCCGTATTCCCTGTTAAGGAAAAGTTGCCAGCCCTTGTTGCTGATGTCAGTTTGTCGGGTTCCCTTTGGACTGTCAGGGCAGCACAGGTTTGAGGTGGGGGTAGGTTGGGTCTGGGACATATCTTTTATCGTTTGGATATTTTGGAGGCGTCCGGCCACTCAAGGCCCAAGGCCCCTTCAGACAAACACTAGCCATTTTTTCTTGGAAAGATATAAGGTCAGCCCTGGTTCCTGCTGTCAGTTTGTAGGGTTCCCCTGGGACTGTCAGGGAAGCACAGGTTTTGAGGTGGGGGCAGGTTGGGTCTGGGACATATCCTTAATCATTTGGATTTTCGGAGGCGGCCAGCCACTCCAGGCCACAGGCCCCGAGAGACAAACACCGGCCCTTTTCCTTTTGAAGGAAAAGTTGCCAGCCCAGGTTCCTCATGTCAGTTTATAGCGTTCTCTTGGGACTGTCAGGGCAGAACAAGTTTGTGGTGGGGGCAGGTTGGGTCTGGGACATATCCTTAATCATTTGGATTTTCGGAGGCGGCCAGCCACTCCAGGCCACAGGCCCCGAGAGACAAACACCGGCCCTTTTCCTTTTGAAGGAAAAGTTGCCAGCCCAGGTTCCTCATGTCAGTTTATAGCGTTCTCTTGGGACTGTCAGGGCAGCACAAGTTTGTGGTGGGGGCAGGTTAGGTCTGGGACATATCTTTAATCGTTTGGATTTTTTGGAGGCGGCCGGCCACTCAAGGCCAAAGGCCCATGGAGAAAAACACCGGCCGTATTCCCTTTTAAGGAAAGGTTGCCGGTCCAGGTTGCTGATGTCAGTTTGTAGGGTTCCCTTTGGACTGTCGGGGCAGCACAAATTTGAGTTGGGGGCTGGTGGGTCTGGGACATATCTTTAATCGTTTGGTGTTTTGGAGGCGGCCGGCCACTCATGGCCACAGGCTCCTCGAGAAAAAGACCGGTCCTTGTCCCTGTAAGGAAAAGTTGCCGCTCCAGGTTGCTGATGTCTGCAGGTAGAGTTCCCTTGGGACTGTCAAGGCAGCACAGTTTTGAGGTGGGAGCCAGTTGGGTCTGGGACATATCCTTAATTGTTTGGATTTCTTTGAGGCGTCCGGCTACTCAGGGACACTGGCCCTTGGAGACAAACACCGTCCCTTTTCCCTGTGAAGGAAAAGTTGCCAGCCCTAGTTGCTGATGTCAGTTTGTAGGGTTCCCTTGGGACTGTCAGGGCAGCACAGGTTTGAGGTGGGGGCAGGTTAGGTCTGGGACATATCCTTAATTGTTTGGATTTTTTGAAGGCATCTGGCTACTAAGGGCCCCAGGTCCTTGGAGACAAACACCGGCCGTATTCCCTGTTAAGGAAAAGTTGCCAGCCCTGGTTGCTGATGTCAGTTTGTAGGGTTTCCTTGGGACTGTCAGGGCAGCACAGGTTTGAGGTGGGGGTAGGTTGGGTCTGGGACATATCTTTAATCGTTTGGATATTTTGGAGGCGGCCGGCCACCCTGGGACCCAGGCTCCTGAAGACAAACACCGGCCCTTTTCCCTTTCAACAAAAAGTTGCCAGCCCAGGTTCCTGATGTCAGTTAGTAGAGTTCTCTTGAGACTGTCGGGGCAGCACAAATTTGAGGTGGGGGCAGGTTGGGTCTGGGACATATCTTTAATCGTTTGGATATTTTGGAGGCGGCCGGCCACCCTGGGACCCAGGCTCCTGAAGACAAACACCGGCCTTTTCCCTTTGAACGAAAAGTTGCCGCTCCAGGTTCCTGATGTCAGTTAGTAGAGTTCTCTTGAGACTGTCGGGGCAGCACAAATTTGAGGTGGGGGCAGGTTGGGTCTGGGACATATCCTTAATTGTTTGGATTTCTTTGAGGCGTCCGGCTACTCAGGGACACTGGCCCTTGGAGACAAACACCGGCCCTTTTCCCTGTTAAGGAAAAGTTGCCAGCCCTGGTTGCTGATGTCAGTTTGTAGGGTTCCCTTGGGACTGTCAGGGCAGCACAGGTTTGAGGTGGGGGCAGGTTAGGTCTGGGACATATCTTTAATTGTTTGGATTTTTTGAAGGCATCAGGCTACTAAGGGCCCCAGGTCCTTGGAGACAAACACCGGCCGTATTCCCTGTTAAGGAAAAGTTGCCAGCCCTGGTTGCTGAAGTCAGTTTGTAGGGTTCCCTTGGGACTGTCAGGGCAGCACAGGTTTGAGGTGGGGGTAGGTTGGGTCTGGGACATATCTTTAATCGTTTGGATATTTTGGAGGCGGCCGGCCACCCTGGGACCAAGGCTCCGGAAGACAAACTCTGGCCCTTTTCCCTGTGAAGGAAAATTTGCCAGCCCAGGTTCCTGATGTCAGTTAGTAGAGTTCCCTTGAGACTGTCGGGGCAGCACAGGTTTGAGGTGGGGGCAGGTTGGGTCTGGGGCATATCTTTAATCGTTTGGATATTTTGGAGGCGGCCGGCCACTCTGGGACAAAGGTTCCTGAAGACAAACACCGGCCCTTTTCCCTTTCAACGAAAAGTTGCCAGCCCAGGTTCCTCTTGTCAGTTTATAGGGTTCCTTTTGGACTGTCAGGGCAGCACAAGTTTCTGGTGGGGGCAGATTAAGTCTGGGACATATCATTAATCGTTTGGATTTTTTGGAGGCATCCGTCTACTCAGGGACAAAGGCCCCTTGGAGACAAACACCGGCCGTATTCCCTGTTAAGGAAAAGTTGCCAGCCCTTGTTGCTGATGTCAGTTTGTCTGGTTCCCTTTGGACTGTCAGGGCAGCACAGGTTTGAGGTGGGGGCAGGTTAGGTCTGGGAAATATCTTTAGTCGTTTGGTTTTTTTGGAGGCTTCTGGCCACTCAGGGAGAAAGGCCCCTGCAGGAAAACACCGGCCATTTTCCCTGTGAAGGAAAAGTGTCCAGCCCAGGTTCCTGCTGTCAGTTTATAGGGTTCCTTTTGGACTGTCAGGGCAGCACAAGTTTCTGGTGGGGGCAGATTAAGTCTGGGACATATCATTAATCGTTTGGATTTTTTGGAGGCATCCGTCTACTCAGGGACAAAGGCCCCTTGGAGACAAACACCGGCCGTATTCCCTGTTAAGGAAAAGTTGCCAGCCCTTGTTGCTGATGTCAGTTTGTCGGGTTCCCTTTGGACTGTCAGGGCAGCACAGGTTTGAGGTGGGGGCAGGTTGGGTCTGGGACATATCTTTAATCGTTTGGATATTTTGGAGGCGTCCGGCCACTCAAGGCCCAAGGCCCCTTCAGACAAACACTAGCCATTTTTTCTTGGAAAGATATAAGGTCAGCCCTGGTTCCTGCTGTCAGTTTGTAGGGTTCCCTTTGGACTGTCGGGGCAGCACAAATTTGAGTTGGGGGCTGGTTGGGTCTGGGACATATCTTTAATCGTTTGGTGTTTTGGAGGCGGCCGGCCACTCATGGCCACAGGCTCCTCGAGAAAAAGACCGGTCCTTGTCCCTGTAAGGAAAAGTTGCCGCTCCAGGTTGCTGATGTCTGCAGGTAGAGTTCCCTTGGGACTGTCAAGGCAGCACAGTTTTGAGGTGGGAGCCAGTTGGGTCTGGGACATATCCTTAATTGTTTGGATTTCTTTGAGGCGTCCGGCTACTCAGGGACACTGGCCCTTGGAGACAAACACCGGCCGTATTCCCTGTGAAGGAAAAGTTGCCAGCCCTGGTTGCTGATGTCAGTTTGTAGGGTTCCCTTGGGACTGTCAGGGCAGCACAGGTTTGAGGTGGGGGCAGGTTAGGTCTGGGACATATCCTTAATTGTTTGGATTTTTGAAGGCATCCGGCTACTAAGGGCCCCAGGTCCTTGGAGACAAACACCGGCCGCATTCCCTGTTAAGGAAAAGTTGCCAGCCCTGGTTGCTGATGTCAGTTTGTAGGGTTCCCTTGGGACTGTCAGGGCAGCACAGGTTTGAGGTGGGGGTAGGTTGGGTCTGGGACATATCTTTAATCGTTTGGATATTTTGGAGGCGGCCGGCCACCCGGGGACCCAGGCTCCTGAAGACAAACACCGGCCCTTTTCCCTTTGAACGAAAAGTTGCCAGCCCAGGTTCCTGATGTCAGTTAGTAGAGTTCTCTGAGACTGTCGGGGCAGCACAAATTTGAGGTGGGGGCAGGTTGGGTCTGGGACATATCTTTAATCGTTTGGAGATTTTGGAGGCGGCCAGCCACTCTTGGACAAAGGTTCCTGAAGACAAACACCGGCCCTTTTCCCTTTCAACGAAAAGTTGCCAGCCCAGGTTCCTCTTGTCAGTTTATAGGGTTCCTTTTAGACTGTCAGGGCAGCACAAGTTTCTGGTGGGGGCAGATTAAGTCTGGGACATATCATTAATCGTTTGGATTTTTTGGAGGCATCCGTCTACTCAGGGACAAAGGCCCCTTGGAGACAAACACCGGCCGTATTCCCTGTTAAGGAAAAGTTGCCAGCCCTTGTTGCTGATGTCAGTTTGTCGGGTTCCCTTTGGACTGTCAGGGCAGCACAGGTTTGAGGTGGGGGCAGGTTGGGTCTGGGACATATCTTTAATCGTTTGGATTTTTTGGAGGCATCCGGCCACTCAGGGACAAAGGCTCCTGCAGGAAGACACGAGCAATTTTTTCTAGGAAAGAAATATGGTCCACCCAGGTTCCTGATGTCAGCAGGTAGGGTTCCCTTGGGACTGTCAGGGCAGCACAGGTTTGAGGTGGGGGCAGGTTGGGTCTGGGACATATCTTTAATCGTTTGGATATTTTGGAGGCGGCCGGCCACTCTGGGACCCAGGCTCCTGAAGACAAACACCGGCCCTTTTACCCTGGGAAGGAAAAGTTGCCAGCCCAGGTTCCTCTTGTCAGTTTATAGCGTTCCCTTGGGACTGTCAAGGCAGCACAATCTTGAGGTGGGGGCAGCTTAAGTC